>NC_137877.1:26373974-26423974 GCF_963924005.1 Protomyctophum bolini | reverse complement strand
CAGTATACTATGAAGTCACAGAGACATGTACAGTATACTATGAAGTCACAGAGACATGTACAGTATACTATGAAGTCACAGAGACATGTACAGTATACTATGAAGTCACAGAGACATGTACAGTATACTATGAAGTCACAGAGACATGTACAGTATACTATGAAGTCACAGAGACATGTACAGTATACTATGAAGTCACACAGAGACATGTACAGTATACTATGAAGTCACAGAGAGACATGTACAGTATACTATGAAGTCACAGAGAGACATGTACAGTATACTATGAAGTCACACAGAGACATGTACAGTATACTATGAAGTCACAGAGACATGTACAGTATACTATGAAGTCACACAGAGACATGTACAGTATACTATGAAGTCACAGAGAGACATGTACAGTATACTATGAAGTCACAGAGAGACATGTACAGTATACTATGAAGTCACAGAGAGAGACATGTACAGTATACTATGAAGTCACACAGAGACATGTACAGTATACTATGAAGTCACAGAGAGACATGTACAGTATACTATGAAGTCACAGAGAGAGACATGTACAGTATACTATGAAGTCACACAGAGACATGTACAGTATACTATGAAGTCACACAGAGACATGTACAGTATACTATGAAGTCACAGAGACATGTACAGTATACTATGAAGTCACAGAGAGACATGTACAGTATACTATGAAGTCACAGAGAGACATGTACAGTATACTATGAAGTCACACAGAGACATGTACAGTATACTATGAAGTCACAGAGAGACATGTACAGTATACTATGAAGTCACAGAGAGACATGTACAGTATACTATGAAGTCACAGAGAGACATGTACAGTATACTATGAAGTCACACAGAGACATGTACAGTATACTATGAAGTCACAGAGAGACATGTACAGTATACTATGAAGTCACAGAGAGACATGTACAGTATACTATGAAGTCACAGAGACATGTACAGTATACTATGAAGTCACACAGAGACATGTACAGTATACTATGAAGTCACAGAGAGACATGTACAGTATACTATGAAGTCACAGAGAGACATGTACAGTATACTATGAAGTCACAGAGAGACATGTACAGTATACTATGAAGTCACAGAGAGACATGTACAGTATACTATGAAGTCACAGAGAGACATGTACAGTATACTATGAAGTCACAGAGAGACATGTACAGTATACTATGAAGTCACAGAGAGAGACATGTACAGTATACTATGAAGTCACAGAGAGACATGTACAGTATACTATGAAGTCACAGAGAGACATGTACAGTATACTATGAAGTCACAGAGAGAGACATGTACAGTATACTATGAAGTCACAGAGAGACATGTACAGTATACTATGAAGTCACAGAGAGACATGTACAGTATACTATGAAGTCACAGAGAGACATGTACAGTATACTATGAAGTCACAGAGAGAGACATGTACAGTATACTATGAAGTCACAGAGAGAGACATGTACAGTATACTATGAAGTCACAGAGAGAGACATGTACAGTATACTATGAAGTCACAGAGAGACATGTACAGTATACTATGAAGTCACAGAGACATGTACAGTATACTATGAAGTCACAGAGAGACATGTACAGTATACTATGAAGTCACAGAGACATGTACAGTATACTATGAAGTCACAGAGAGACATGTACAGTATACTATGAAGTCACAGAGAGAGACATGTACAGTATACTATGAAGTCACAGAGAGAGACATGTACAGTATACTATGAAGTCACAGAGAGACATGTACAGTATACTATGAAGTCACAGAGAGAGACATGTACAGTATACTATGAAGTCACAGAGAGACATGTACAGTATACTATGAAGTCACAGAGAGACATGTACAGTATACTATGAAGTCACAGAGAGAGACATGTACAGTATACTATGAAGTCACAGAGAGACATGCAACAGTATACTATGAAGTCACAGAGAGACATGTACAGTATACTATGAAGTCACAGAGACATGTACAGTATACTATGAAGTCACAGAGAGACATGTACAGTATACTATGAAGTCACACAGAGACATGTACAGTATACTATGAAGTCACAGAGAGACATGTACAGTATACTATGAAGTCACAGAGAGACATGTACAGTATACTATGAAGTCACACAGAGACATGTACAGTATACTATGAAGTCACAGAGACATGTACAGTATACTATGAAGTCACAGAGAGACATGTACAGTAATGTATACTATGAAGTCACAGAGAGACATGTACAGTATACTATGAAGTCACACAGAGAGACATGTACAGTATACTATGAAGTCACAGAGAGACATGTACAGTATACTATGAAGTCACAGAGAGACATGTACAGTATACTATGAAGTCACAGAGACATGTACAGTATACTATGAAGTCACAGAGACATGTACAGTATACTATGAAGTCACAGAGACATGTACAGTATACTATGAAGTCACAGAGACATGTACAGTATACTATGAAGTCACAGAGAGAGACATGTACAGTATACTATGAAGTCACAGAGAGAGACATGTACAGTATACTATGAAGTCACAGAGACATGTACAGTATACTATGAAGTCACAGAGAGAGACATGTACAGTATACTATGAAGTCACAGAGAGACATGTACAGTATACTATGAAGTCACAGAGAGACATGTACAGTATACTATGAAGTCACAGAGACATGTACAGTATACTATGAAGTCACAGAGAGAGACATGTACAGTATACTATGAAGTCACAGAGACATGTACAGTATACTATGAAGTCACAGAGACATGTACAGTATACTATGAAGTCACAGAGACATGTACAGTATACTATGAAGTCACAGAGAGACATGTACAGTATACTATGAAGTCACAGAGAGAGACATGTACAGTATACTATGAAGTCACACAGAGACATGTACAGTATACTATGAAGTCACAGAGAGACATGTACAGTATACTATGAAGTCACAGAGACATGTACAGTATACTATGAAGTCACAGAGAGACATGTACAGTATACTATGAAGTCACAGAGAGACATGTACAGTATACTATGAAGTCACAGAGACATGTACAGTATACTATGAAGTCACAGAGACATGTACAGTATACTATGAAGTCACACAGAGACATGTACAGTATACTATGAAGTCACAGAGAGAGACATGTACAGTATACTATGAAGTCACAGAGAGACATGTACAGTATACTATGAAGTCACACAGAGACATGTACAGTACTAGAATTTCGTGCGCGCTACGCGCGCACTCATCCCAGAGCGACTTTGCCACGCACTATGGGAAGAAATAAATGGCGGGAGTTGACTCCACATGTAGTAACGAATGGGTTATTGGAAATGTACCATTGTTTTGTCCTGAATATTTCCACAGCCTAAGTACTAAAGGATTGTGACTGTGGGACAGACATACAGTCTGACATACAATAGGCTACACGTGTGCACAGTGAATAAACAATGACCTATATGCCCAGAGTTCTTAAATTAACATAGTTGGATTTTAACAGAAAGACAATGCCATAAATCAGTGAAAGTAAGTGACAGACTCAACAGTAGCACACAGCATGCAAGGCAGCGATGCATGCATGCAAACATGTTTGTCCAGCTGAGATTTAGTGTCTCCATCTCTCTGTGGAAGAGGTTGCACATGACCTGTACGGCCACACTGAGGCGCTCCAACACAAACACAGACACAAAACAACACCACGCTGTTTGTCCAGTTGACCCAAATCAACACCAATACCTAGCCTGTTTGTCCAAAACACAGTATCTGCTGGCCACGTGTCTACTTCGCCACAACCTAATGTTAGTAACAAATGTAGGGGAGAGCCGCCAAGGTTGTAACGCTTCACGGTTGTAACATGGACGTTATATCTTGATTGGTCAACGCCACCATGACGCCATCGCGTCAGTATGTGTACAGCAACGTACTCTACGTGGCCAGGAGTTTGAAGTTTGAAGTGTTTACCTTCAAAATGCGTCTAATTTTACACCTGGAGTATATGTGTGGTACAATTTTTGTCTTTGGTGTTGGTGAATAAAAATCCACATGGATGTGTTCATGCTTATGTTCTTCATTAGTTTGCATCGTGTTTAGACGGAATTCACGTTCATTCTGGTCTGTAAGCAACTGCAAAGAAAACTTGCAAAAGCGGGTCATTTGTAACATGTGTTACAAATGGTCCGCTTCCATTCAATGCCATTATATGTAATATTTACATATTTGACATATTGGCCAATATTATATGTTCTGAAATGGTATTGTATCGTGTAGTGTATTCTGAAATTAGTTTAGGGTTGTATAACGTTGTACAACTCAATCAATCAAACGTTTGTTTAATCAATGTATTGCCCCATTGAAAAAAAAGAAATGGCCAAACTGGTACTGGTACACCCGATACTATTTAATATTTCCCTTATGTTTGATACATTTTCTTATCACATCCATGGTATAAAAACAATGCTAAGGAGTTGCTTCAATGAAATGTAATTGCTTTAAGCTGAGAACGATATGTTTAATGGTGTTTTTTAGCGTTGTTACATTTATCATGCATGCCGTTACAATTGATCCGATATGCGCAGCAAATGTAACACTGAAACAGCGTCCACGTTCGGTTGAATAACTCCCGACCTGTTTTATCAAAAAAATAACTTGAAGTGGTTTATGGTAGCTGACATGTGTAGGTCCGTTGCCTGAAAATATTACATGTGTAGCTAAACGGATCTCTGAGTAAAAGAATGAAACGTGCAAAATGTTACATCCTTGGCGGCTCTCCCCTATTAGTTTACTCACAGCACAGCACCGTCACTCCTGTCAGTTATTTCGTCCTAATAACTTGAAGTGGTTTATGGTAGCTGACATGTGTAGGTCCGTTGCCTGGAAATATTACATGTGTAGCTAAAGGGATCTCTGAGTAAAAAAATGGAACGTGCAAAATATGTTCTAAAATTGTATTGTATTGTGTAGTGTATTCTAAAATTAGTTTAGGGTTGTATAACGTTGTACAACTCAATCAATCAAACGTTTGTTTAATCAATGTATTGCCCCATTGAAAAAAAAGAAATGGCCAAACTGGTACACCCGATCCTATTTAATATTTCCCTTATGTTTGATACATTATCTTATCACATCCATGGTATGAAAACAATGCTAAGGAGTTGCTTCAATGAAATGTAATAGCTTTAAGGTGAAAACGATATGTTTAATGGTGTTTTTTAGCGTTGTTACATTTATCATGCATGCCGTTACAATTATTCCGATATGCGCAGCAAATGTAACACTGAAACAGCGTCCACGTTCGGTTTAATAACTCCCGAGCTGTTGTGTGTATTGCGTGGTGAAAAGGCCGTGTGTTTGTGTTGTAAACAACTCATGTTATGTCTGCGCACACTGTATGTTGCTATGGCTGCTGACGTTAGCATGTGTGCTATCAGGCAAAAGCTGAGATAGATATGCAACTACTACTGGGGAAAATGCCATACAAAACACAACACCTAATTTCGGAATGTTATTGTGACCTATTGAGCACAATCAGACCATCATGATTTGCTTGCTGGACCTATAATTAATTTATTAGCATTAAATGTCCACTCGCCCATCCAAAAGAAAAGCAAGATGGCTGCGACAGATTGTGAGCGCGACGGACTACGGAGGCCAGGAGGAGCAGAGCTGGTGACGTAAGAGGCAGGCAGTGTTGCCAGGTTTGCGAATTGTAAGCGAGTTGCAGTGTATGCAAGTAGCGTGGTTAAATTCCTTGTTTCTCGGCGTGTTGTGGCACCCGTTTATCTGCTGGCTCGATCGTGATTTTCATAAAAGTAATATTTGCAGAGTAAATAAGAAACTTGAACGGCTAAAAAATAGGCTATGTCAGTTCGGGGAGGGTGGCGAATTTATTTTGCATATAGAGATGTGTGGTAAAAGTGTGGTTCGGTCGGAGATAGAGCATGAAGAATGAGTATGGGTACACCTTTTCACTTGTATATAAGATACTATGAAGTCACAGAGAGACATGTACAGTACACTATGAAGTCACACAGAGACATGTACAGTATACTATGAAGTCACAGAGAGACATGTACAGTATACTATGAAGTCACACAGAGACATGTACAGTATACTATGAAGTCACAGAGAGAGACATGTACAGTATACTATGAAGTCACACAGAGACATGTACAGTATACAGAGAGCCAAGTTGTGAGTAGAAGGGCTTGGTGGTCAACAGCTGAACGATATAATATGAAAACAAGGTTACCTGGACACTTCGAAATAGACCACTGGGTTGAATACTTTTTCACTTCATGGAACCCCCAAATCCATTATGTATTTGGCCACGGACCCCCACCGGGGCACAAAAGCTTTTGTGTCAGGGACCCCCCAGACAGAAGATTTATGTAAAACTAAAATCAAAATTATTCAAATAGTTTTGAATAGCCAACATATACATGGATGAAGTGGTCAAATGACTGTGATGCTGTGAAAACTACTTTTGCTGGGTCCTCACACTCAGAGTTTGACTAAATGCATCAAATTATTTGATGCTTTATTATCGTATTTGCATTTTTTTTTGTTTCTGTTTTTCACCTCTTTTTCCTGTGAAGCACTTTGAACCACACTTGTTGTCAGAATTGTGTTACATAAATATTGATTGATAGATTGATTGATCAAAGACGCTGGTACGGTATGTGTCAGCACTGTTTTCCTATTGCATAATAGTCACATTGTTCCTGCGTATATATCACGGTTGGGTATACGCTTTTATATGTGTGCTGGAAATGCAAGCATCGTCCCTGCTTTGTTAGTCAGGGTAAATGTATAGAATCAGACTGACCATTAGAGTAGTAAAAAAGTGGGTGAAAATCGTTTCTGTGCATAGTTCCATCTAGGGGTGTATCGATACATTTTAACCCATTTTGACATGAGATCAGATTAAAAAGATGTCTTCTACATCCTGACAGTTTTCTGAAAAAGCTATGTTTCTGTGTCAGTTGTTTTTCGATTTTTCAAAAATAGCAGACCTACAAGCTCGTAGCACGCCACTCGGTTGTTTTGTTTTGTTTTGTGTAGTTTCTGTTGACAAGTTTCGCTAAAGGGGGAGCTGTGGGGAAAAAACAATAATATCGGTAGAGGGCGCAGTAACAAAGCATTTTTCTTCTGGTGAAAAGTGCATGTTATACGTGTGGTTGGAGGCTCACAGTAAAGTGCATGTTATACGTGTGGTTGGAGGCTCACAGTAAAGTGCATGTTATACGTGTGGTTGGAGGCTCACAGTAAAGTGCATGTTGTACGTGTGGTTGGAGGCTCACAGTAAAGTGCATGTTGTACGTGGGGTTGGAGGCTCACAGTGCATAAAGTGCATGTTATACGTGTGGTTGGAGGCTCACAGTGCATAAAGTGCATGTTATACGTGTGGTTGGAGGCTCACAGTAAAGTGCATGTTATACGTGTGGTTGGAGGCTCACAGTGCATAAAGTGCATGTTATACGTGTGGTTGGAGGCTCACAGTGCATAAAGTGCATGTTATACGTGTGGTTGGAGGCTCACAGTGCATAAAGTGCATGTTATACGTGGGGTTGGAGGCTCACAGTGCATAAAGTGCATGTTATACGTGTGGTTGGAGGCTCACAGTGCATAAAGTGCATGTTATACGTGTGGTTGGAGGCTCACAGTGCATAAAGTGCATGTTATACGTGGGGTTGGAGGCTCACAGTGCATAAAGTGCATGTTATACGTGGGGTTGGAGGCTCACAGTGCATAAAGTGCATGTTATACGTGTGGTTGGAGGCTCACAGTGCATGTTATACGTGTGGTTGGAGGCTCACAGTGCATAAAGTGCATGTTATACGTGTGGTTGGAGGCTCACAGTGCATGTTATACGTGTGGTTGGAGGCTCACAGTGCATAAAGTGCATGTTATACGTGTGGTTGGAGGCTCACAGTAAAGTGCATGTTATACGTGTGGTTGGAGGCTCACAGTGCATAAAGTGCATGTTATACGTGTGGTTGGAGGCTCACAGTGCATAAAGTGCATGTTATACGTGGGGTTGGAGGCTCACAGTGCATAAAGTGCATGTTATACGTGTGGTTGGAGGCTCACAGTGCATAAAGTGCATGTTATACGTGGGGTTGGAGGCTCACAGTGCATAAAGTGCATGTTATACGTGTGGTTGGAGGCTCACAGTGCATAAAGTGCATGTTATACGTGTGGTTGGAGGCTCACAGTGCATAAAGTGCATGTTATACGTGTGGTTGGAGGCTCACAGTGCATAAAGTGCATGTTATACGTGTGGTTGGAGGCTCACAGTGCATGTTATACGTGTGGTTGGAGGCTCACAGTGCATAAAGTGCATGTTATACGTGTGGTTGGAGGCTCACAGTGCATGTTATACGTGTGGTTGGAGGCTCACAGTGCATAAAGTGCATGTTATACGTGTGGTTGGAGGCTCACAGTGCATGTTATACGTGTGGTTGGAGGCTCACAGTGCATGTTATACGTGGGGTTGGAGGCTCACAGTGCGTCCACCGCGGAAAGTATAGGCTTTCTAATAACACAAGCCGCCTTTGTATTGGTGAGTAGCAAAAATGTTGTTTTTATTTTCGCTACAGTCTAGACTCAGGCTGGTCTGCATTTCATGCAAGCGCGGGAAGACGAGAGTAGCATAGCTCTTAAGGCAAAGGCATTAGAGCTATGGATCAGAGATAATCTTAAACCCCTTTATCCAGTTTTATGTTGGCTTGTCAAAAATAGCAGTACAAGCTCACTTCGTGCCGTGCTGCGAGCTTGTATGTGCAATATTTTAGAAGTTATTTGGAAAATATCTAAAATGTTTTAGAAACGCAAATCTTTTCTTCTGGTGATCTTGGACCAAATACATTTAGAGGACACCCTCCTCTGCTGGTTCCCCAGCTGCAAATCTGACCAAGCTGGAGGCCCACACAGAGGATAAACCCCTGTTCCACCCGGACACCCCACATTGCCTGTTTTCAGTCTGGCACCATTTTGCATTTGCAGCAGCTGTTTGGTTCAATTTGGCCAGCCACCAGTCAGTCAATGACACTGTTCACATGACCAGCCACGACAGCCGCAGTGACCCAGCGGTACCCAGGTAGCCTCCCTGCTCACCTCAGAACCGGATCAGTGACCCAGCGGTACCCTCCCTGCTCACCTCAGAACCGGATCAGTGACCCAGCGGTACCCTCCCTGCTCACCTCAGAACCGGATCAGTGACCCAGCCGTACCCTCCCTGCTCACCTCAGAACCGGATCAGTGACCCAGCCGTACCCTCCCTGCTCACCTCAGAACCAGATCAGTGACCCAGCCGTACCCTCCCTGCTCACCTCAGAACCGGATCAGTGACCCAGCGGTACCCTCCCTGCTCACCTCAGAACCGGATCAGTGACCCAGTGGTACCCTCCCTGCTCACCTCAGAACCAGATCAGTGACCCAGCCGTACCCTCCCTGCTCACCTCAGAACCGGATCAGTGACCCAGCGGTACCCTCCCTGCTCACCTCAGAACCGGATCACTGACCCAGCGGTACCCTCCCTGCTCACCTCAGAACCGGATCACAGGACAAACAGTTCTTATGCCCAATGAGCCGTCGGATAACTGCTCTGATGGTCATTGTGTGTGCTGACATGCATGCACACCTGTAATGTACTGTATGTATTTAGATTGATAGCACTGTAGCAACCTACTTAAAGCTTGCTGCCTTACAACTTATCACTCTATTGAACACACACACACTGAATGGACGCACGCACGCACACACACACACACACACACACACTCGAGTCCGTTATAGGTATTATATATACTGTAAGATTAGACTGGCCAGTGTAGCCTGGTCTAATCTTCGCTATACTTGATACACAGACGCACCCAGCGATGATGCACCCATTATATAGACACGTGCCAAGTGTGCGCACACACCAGAGACAGATACGGATTCACTTTCATATTTCATACACATAATATGCATAATGGTGTGTGCTTGCTCTCTCTCTCTCTCTCTCTCTCTCTCTCTCCTCCCTCTCTCTCCCTGCATGCAGCAAACCGATTTACATAAACGATAACTGCTAATCTGATTCAATCATTCAAGGTCATAGAGATTACGTGTATACACAGTATAAGCACATAGTTGTAAAACAGCATATACGGTAGATGTGTCTGATTGCAGATATACCGCTGGTTGCCGTGACCAATGCATCTTCATATCAAACACATCATCACATGATCCAACACTTCCTCTTCTGTGTTTTCATATCAAACACATCATCACATGGACCCAACACTTCCTCTTCTGTGTTTTCATATCAAACACATCATCACATGATCCAACACTTCCTCTTCTGTGTTTTCATATCAAACACATCATCACATGGATCCAACACTTCCTCTTCTGTGTTTTCATATCAAACACATCATCACATGGATCCAACACTTCCTCTTCTGTGTTTTCATATCAAACACATCATCACATGGATCCAACACTTCCTCTTCTGTGTTTTCATATCAAACACATCATCACATGGATCCAACACTTCCTCTTCTGTGTCTTCATATCAAACACATCATCACATGGATCCAACACTTCCTCTTCTGTGTTTTCATATCAAACACATCATCACATGATCCAACACTTCCTCCTCTGTGTTTTCATATCAAACACATCATCACATGGATCCAACACTTCCTCTTCTGTGTTTTCATATCAAACACATCATCACATGGATCCAACACTTCCTCTTCTGTGTTTTCGCTCAGAATTGCAGCTTTGTTACGGATGAAAGATGTCCGATCTATAATTTCTCATTTCCATGTGTAGCCTATAAGCAGCACCTAAACCCATCGGTGGAACCATGCAAGATCCAGATCTGCACGTCCATTCCAAGAAACCCCATCCCTCCTCCTCCTCCTCGCAATACGGGAAATCGATAAGGCATCAGACACATGGACTCAACGCAGTGTCTTTCTTGAACAAGAAATGAATCACCCGTTTCGAATGCCATCAATGCATTGAAAGGGACAAGTACACATTTAATCAGCGACATTGATCTGTGCTCTGGCACCAATGTAGGCTTCTTTCACCACCTTCAATGTGCGTGCATTTTTGAGTCGTGCAAACCACTCCAAGGAACAGCAATGTCTGTGTTCACTTATGTGACTATGAGCACCAGTATATGAGTACCAGTAGGGGCACTGTTGTTCCAGAAACAGAGAGAGACAGATAGTGCTGCACTGTTGCCTGCTAATATTATTTTTCTTTCGTGTATCATCAGATGGCCAACTCAGTGTCATGCAGCCATGCCCTCGTCTCTGGTCTTAGGTAAAAAAGGCCAGCTTCTGAGGGTGGGCTGTATAGGGGGCAGTCTGTGATGATGTGCTCGGCAGTCTGTTCAGGCTCGCCACACTCGCACGCCGCGCTGTCCGATAGGCCCCACTTCTTCATGCCTTGAAGCGTCCCACGCCACAGCGCAGACGGTTCAGCAAGGTCCATAGATGGCGTGGCATGTCTTCTCCTTTAACGCCACCTGCTGGGTCCCGGATGTATTGTTGAATCCGGGAGGGCCCGGCCGTCTCCCACGACTGTTTCCAGGATGCTGCCAGCCAGGCGTCTTTGGACAAGTCCACAGTATTAATGTACAGTATGAGTTAGGGCTGCCGTAATTGTCCAAAAATTGGATTCGGATATTCGTTTTAAAAACCCACGTGGATTCGAACAATTCGAGCCATTCGGATTTCGGATTTCAATTCGAGCCAATCGGATTTTTTAATAATTATATTTACACCAATACAACCTGAGACATAACATTTAAGATCGCATTGCTGGCGCAACTCTCTCTCTCCGCGCATTGGTGTTGCTGAAAACTGAGATGGAACGGAACGCATACATTCTCCCTTCTCCAGTAAAACATTTTTCTTAAATGAGCAATCCTACCACACAGTCTCCGTGCCTCAAAACGAGGCACGGAGGCAGTGTTAATTCTGCGGCATTATTATTATCTGTGGACTGTGGGTCTGCTGCCGACGTTATGAAACTTTTTAGCTGGCTAGCGCCTGCGCTTCGCTGTTATGCTCAAATTAGTGACCCTAAAGAATTCTGAGGCAACATGGCTGGAGACGAGGCAGCCAATCAGAACTGCGCTGCGCTGCGCTGTATAGTCTGTGTTTAGGAAATGTGCGAGGCTGCAGATTTATTCTTCAATGTATGCCGTTGTCGGCGTGTCACGTGGCAAATATAACTAATCTACAAGCTCACAAGTCACAACGCTTACCCATGGCACCGAAAACTAATAATAATAATAAATAAAAAAATATTTTTTATTATTATTTTTAATTCGAACCTTAATTTTATATATTCGGTTATTAATTATTTTTTTTGATTAGAATCTATATTCGGATATAGAATATTCGTTGGCAGCACTAGTATGAGTCTGTACTATAGGCTACTGAAAATGTCTCGTTTGTACACTTTCAGACTTAAATGAACGCTGGGGATTGTGTGTGTGTGTGTGTGTGTGTGTGCTCGCGCGCGTGCATTCGATTAGAGTTGTATTGCTTTATGTTAATGTGTTCAGTTATTGGCCGACACGGTTCAGCAGCAGGACAGAAGCGGTTATGAGGCCTCTGCTGTAAAACCCAGTGTTAGCATGAGCACCGCCACAAAGGGCTACGAGCCTACGTGCGTGCGTGCGTGAGTGCGTGTGCATCACTAATAAACGAGGAAGGGCATGGAAGGTTGAGCGAAGCTCTTGCTCCCCAGCTGGCTTCACTGTATCATAGCAACTCAACATGAATAATAATATTGTGCGCACGCGCACACACACACACACACACACACACTAATGATCTATTCTTCTCTGGCTCCTCTGCAGCTGTTTGTTTCTCTTGTCTACAGTATAAGATTTTTGTTTTTATAGTAAGCTCTCATTTCATTAAGAGTTGTGAAGCGATGATAATGATGCGTATTATTTGGAATGAATATTGTGTTCGTTTACCAGCAGAGATATAGTTCCCAATGCGATGGCCATGTATTGTTGTAATTGTTATAATATAGTAGGCTATTTGAATAATGAAGTTTTGCGAGGCGAGCAGCAGTCAAATGCAGATTGAGCGGAGGCAATTCTCCTATATGGCTTCTAAATCAGTGGTTCTCAAACTTTTTAGTGCCAAGGAAGGACCCGCAAATTGATATGTATTTGGCCACGGACTCCCCTTCTGAAAACGTTTGGTGCCAGGGATCCCCACCCCCCCAGAAACATTTCAAACACTTTCAAGATTTAAAAAGAAATGTTCAAAAATAGAATAGCAGATGTACAAGCTCGCAGCGCAGCACAAAGTAGATTTTTCTGTGGAAATGGCGGTCACAAGTCTTATGTCAAGCTCACTTTTCGGCTAAAAGATCGCTTGGCATAGAAATCAGAGGTAACATCCACCATAACAGGAAAATGACTATGTCAATTTAAAAAAGGTCAAAGTAATCAGTACTGTACATTCTGATCTAGGGTTCAGGGAACGAAAGACAGCCCATGAAAAATAAAACGAAGATCATGCTAATATAAAAGAATAACAACACCGCTGTTCTGTGAAGGATTTGTCCCATTTAATTACGGACTCACCCAGGCATCCGCCATTACACTGACAAAAGACAGCGATGGAAACTGCACTCAAGAGTATTTACACAAGTTAAATCACTCCGCACTGCTGAAAATAGCAATACAAGTGTGTGTAATGAATAAAGAAAGTGTTCTTTCCCTGACCTATCTGTTGGGTTGTCTGCCAGAGCCCGTAAAAACACTCCTAAAGACAATCCAGCACATTAAAACCCTGCTATTTTGAAGTTCCACCGGGGGCTGTTATGTTCAGTACTTAGCACGGTTCTGTTGTTAGTCCTAAACGTTTTTAGCAACCGTATGCTGCTTAATGCTGGAAATGATTGGTCTGCAAATAGCTTGCTCGTCACTTCCAGGAAAAGATAACTGTTGAAATGTTGATATCAATTATTTTATTTCAGCACACATCAACTCTCTCTCTCTCTCTATCTCTCTGTCTCTCTGTTGTCGCTCTCTTACACAAACGCTCACACTGATTGCTGTAATTTCTACAATAGAAATGTACTGTAATGTATTGTTCCGTAATTTTACAATGTTTAATTGTATTTTGCACTGCATCATGGGAAAAAAATATTACAGAAACTCTCCACACTAATATATTGTAAAAATCACAGTCAGTTGTGTTCTAACTGTAAAAGTTCTAAATCGTAGTCACGATGCAAGAAACTTTTATTAATCAGAATTAATCAGTAGAATGTAGCTTTACAGTAACGCACGCATGCACACGCACACATATACACAGACATGGTGTTTCAAAAACATGCATGTGGACATTCCCTTCTCTGTCTTTCGCTCTCCTGACCTGTCCCATCTTTTCTTTCTCTCACTGTTGTCTCAATCCCTCTGTTCCATCGGAGAATTAGAAAGGGAAGGCCAGTCGAAGTCCAACTTAGAACGATAGTATAGATATAATAGACAATACAATAGACCATATTAGAATAATGGTTCTTTAACTCGATGTGAGTTTACAATTAATCATCAGCCTCTGAAAGGATCCTGCCACTTCACATATGTGAGTCCAGTCAGACTGGTTCAGTAGGTGTGTGTGTGTGTGTGTGTGTGTGTGTGTGTGCGTGTGTGTGCGTGTGCATGCGCGTGCACGTGCGTGCATTAGTGACTGTTTGTGTATAGACAAATGAAGACAGGTGAGATGGATAGATGAGCGTAGGAAGGATGGGGGCCAAACGACAGAAGAAAGACAATGAAACACAAGTGGGAGACGGTGATGATGACTCTCTCTTCCTCTCTTTTGTCACCCCGATCTCTCCTCGTTGACGCTACACATCTGCACCACTCCCTCGCCCCTCTCTTCTCTTCCTCTTGCTCAATATCTCCCCCAACACCCTCCACCACACCACCACCACACCCTCTTCTTTCTCTCTTTCACCATCCCTTCTTATCTCTCTTCCTCCCTCTGTCCATCACCCTTATTCTCAAACGCACGCACAGGGGGGGGGGGGGGGGGGGGGGGGGACCTTAACCACAAACAAACAGAAACTTTGACCCTATTTCATAAACAGGCAACAGAGAGAGAGGGGTTGAGTGTGTGAATGAGGAAGCTTTTAATGGCATGCACATCTTATCTTACTTCCTCTCAAAACACAAGCACGCCCGCTCACGCATGCACACATGCATGCACTCGAGCACACACACACACACACACACACACACACACACACACACACACACACACACAAGAAAACCAAGCACTCCTAAGGTCTGAATGTGGCCTTTGAGAGCGTCTTCCTCACAAACACTGAGCCTGTTCTTGAGACTCCACCAACATGACACCGACTGCTTTCTGAAGTAGGGCTATGAAAGACCCCTCATAGTAAAGCATGCACACACACACACGCAAACTCGCTATCTCTCACACATGAAAACCCACACGCCGGTTTTCACACATTTCCATGCGAGCATAACTATTCTCTTTGTTCAAAGCCCTTCTGAAAGGTGTGTGTGTGTGTGTGTGTGTGTGTGTGTGTGTGTGTGTGTGTGTGTGTGTGTGTGTGTGTGTGTGTGTGTGTGTGAGTGTGTGTTTGTGTGTGTGTGCGTGCGTGTGCGTGCGCGCTCAAGCTTGTCAGAAGTATTTTCACTTCCCTGCATTAAGGGACCATATACCTGAAGTCTGCCATTTTGTAGGTATTATGAGTGCCTATACATTCCAAAGCATATCATGTTTTTATTTTTAGTATTTTTGTAGTCTGGTTGCCAGAGAAAAACAAATATTGTGGGATCTAAGTGCATTTAAGTGCTGTACTTTTGAGGTATTTCTACTTTACTTGAGTATTTCCAATTGCCAATACTTTTAATTCCACTCCACTATACATCTCAGATCCAAATATTGTACTTTTACTCCACTCTATTAGTATTTATTAGAAAACTTGGATTTGTGCGATCAGAAACACATTGAAGGAGACATTGAAGAGGAGTAGTTCCAAGCAGAAAGGTAGCATGGACCTCTAAGCTTAATTGCACTCTGGCATTGCATGATGCAAATAGCAGATATAAAAGCTCACAACGCGTCACATCCGTGACCCGTTGTGAGCTTGTAGATCTGTTGTTTATCGAGCACGACACCGGCGCACGACAACTGTGACGTAAACACCTCTGTCCTGCCCTGCAGGACTGATCTCTATCTGTTCTCTATCTACATCTACACCACGCAGCTCAAAGGCACAACAACAATGACCCCCATTTGTTTACATAGGACAACAGGGCGGAATCACATTCCCGCCTTGAACAGGCTCTGTAAAAGGGCCTATAATATAATGTCCTGATGCCAATATGGCCCTTTGAGTTTCCTAGAAGGCATGCAAGATAATAATGTAGATTGATGTTGAAGTTTGGCATTCCTCAGCTGAGCTCAACTATGTATGAACACCTCTAGACCAGTGCTTTCCAAACAGTTGTTCGGGTCCCTTTATTTTTCAAAAACATTTACAAAAAAACAGTCCTAATTAAAAAGCAAAAATATTCATGAATTGAAAACTAAATTCTATGATTTTTCCAGTAATTTCGTGAAGCAATAAAAAATAAATAAATAAAATTGGAAAACAAATGTTTAAATAGTGAAAATAGCTCACAATGTGACACAAAGTGATGCCCTCTGAGCTTGTAGATCTGCTGTTTTCACTAGTTTGGGTCCTGAGGAGACACCAAATTTCTCTTTTTAACACTGAACACCTCTAGACCATATTTTGTGTAAAGCACATTGAATTGCCTTGTTGCTGAAATGGGTTGTACAAATCAAATTGCCTTGCCTTAGCTAGGTTACCCTTGTTAAACTTAATTTGATGTGCTCCCCCAGGGGTGGGTCTGTACTCCTTTATTCCCTCTACACTAAAACTTTGAAACTGGGCGATTGTACAAGCTTGTCGATCTACAAGCCCATCTACGAGCATGTTTTTATTTTTGTTAATCTTTGTCTATATTGCGCCAATTTCCCCCGAATAGGGATGCAAGGTTTCATGTGGTTAAGCTGAAGTGTTGTGTTTGTCAAAACGTAGAAAGACAAATGGGGAGAGAGTGAGAACAACAAGCAGAAAGAGGAGAGAACAGAAAGGAGGAGAAGATAAGACGGAAGAGAAATGATGGAAGAGACAGTCTGCGGTGAATATTCATCAGCCATTTCTTCCTCATTTTCATCTCTGCTGTTCAGAATCCTCTTAGACTGGGGTATTCTTATTCTCTCTCTCTCTCTCTCTCTCTCTCTCATTTCATTCTCTTCATTGCTCTCTGTGTTTGTTTGTTTTTTTCTTGCCATTTCCCCCCCCAGTTGCTCTGTCTCAGTTTTGGACCTCATGTTTATTCTCCCCATTATTTCGGCTGGTCTTTTTATTCGTTGTCCTCATGTGCTCCTGTACTTCCTGCGTTTCACTGTTTGTTTGCCGTATAAACCATTTTTCTCTCTTTCATACATATGCACTGTGTAAACATACTATTTCAAACTCTCTCTTTTCCGCTCGATCCTTACAACAGTGGTTCTCAACCTTTTTCATGTGAAGGACCCCCAAATTAATGTGTTTTGCCGTGAGGCGTTGACCCACATCTGAAAATATTTTGTGCCAGGGACCAGTAAATTGACTACTTATAGCTTCCTAGGTAGTGGATAGTGCATGTGCTTACACATGTTATTTGTCTGTCCTAAATGTTGTCCTGTACTCGTTGGTACCGGCAGAGCTGTGTAACATGATTTGCCTCTTCGCTCGACCAGTTCACACTTGTAAAAGATACTTTAGTCTCAATGTGGTTTTTACTGGTGGTTAAATAAAGGTTAAATAAAAAAATTAAATAAATCCAGAAAAAAATACCTCAGAAAAGTATGTTTGTGTTCAAATAATCTGTAGTGCAGTCTACAGCAAAATGATAAGCTTATTTATACATAAACTATAAAAACCATTCAATTTAATTAATAACATAGTTTCTTTGTTGTTTCTGTCGCATACAAATGATCCAATGATCGAAAGATGATTGACGGTTAATATGTATGTCAACGGAATCTGACACAGAATCTGATCCTCAAGACTGACAAGCTGAGGGAATATAGGCCTATATGAGATCAAATATCAGAAGGAGAAGGTAGTAAAGTTCAATTAATTAGATTCCATTTAAACCTGGAAGTGCAGGATCCACACTTTTTATATCTGAGTGATCATGTCATCCATATCTGACTGACTGACTGACTGACTGACTGACTGAGAGAAAAAGGCATTTGCAAGCTGATCGTAAAGCCATTAGGAGTGTTTTTGGGGGGGACTGACCTCCGACCCCCTATTGTTTTACTGCCGCTGGTGGTGAAAAGTCAGTTTGGTGTTCTAGGTGGCATTACAGACTAACATACGCACACGCGCACGCACGCATGCTGTGTTGTGTTAAAGGCAGAGAGTAAAAGTGCAAATGTCATTGTATTGGAGAGGAAAAGGGAGTATTTTCTAGTCCCTGGGTGAGGGGAAATGGCTCATATAATACAGAATGAACGATCCTTAGGACAGTGTGTGTGTGTGTGTGTGTGTGTCTCTCCCCTTCTCTCTCTCCCTCTTTCCTGTCTATCTTCACTTGATACTATATCAATAAAGGCAGAAAAGCATGGCAAAAAAATATTATTAGTAAAAGTTCCCATAATACATGCATTAATGCCTTTTGTTAAATACTAGAATTTCGCCGCCCATCCTAGAGTTACGTTGCAGCGCAAAATGGGAAGAAGGAAATTGCGAGAGTTGACAGACAGATAATAACCCATCTGTTACTGTAGAGTGGAGAGTGGCATCCAACTATTGGTGTTGTGGCGCTGAGATGTAGTGTGTGTGCATGTGAGTGGGTGGCTGGCCTATCACAGCTGTGTTTTGCTGCGTGGGGATAGGCATGTGAATAAGGGCCCTGTGTTGCGTGTGGACAATTGTGTAGGTTAGTGTGTGTGGTGTAGCCGAACTGGGTGGTGAGAACATGAGGGGGATGTTGTACAGCAATCGGTGACCCCTACATTAAGCTGTATCCTTCCCAACATGCAGTGCTGGGGCTAATGCGGGGCTCGGTGTGTGTTTTGGGGTAAATGTATTAAATGTGGGTATTACACGCAAGTCTTTGTGTGGGTCACGTGCGCACATTTGTGCGGGATCGGAGGGTGTTTTTTGGCGAGGTCCCGGGAGGCTGGCCGTGCTCCGTGGCGTGTGATCGTGCCCATGGAAGTCAGCAGCAGTGATGCTAAACAGCAATGCGGGCCTGAGCTAATGTGACGCGCAGGTCTTCATTTGTTAAGAGATTGGCCTACTAATAACTGGAAACCAGAAATAGAACTAGATCGAAAAAATACATAATTTTGCAACAGGAAAAACACTGTGGTTTATAAATGCATACTGGGTAAGAAGGTTCCTGCCTATCTATTTTTAATATTCTCTGTCATACTCATGCATGTCAGATTATTATGGTCTGTTCTGTCACGTGCGTTTCAAGCTTGCATATCTGCTACTGTTATAGATGCTTTAGTGTGACGCTGTACTATGATCTATGTGTCAAATTACAAAAATACATGAAAAGTTTAAATATGGAGATAAGAGGTTTAGTTAGAGGAATAGTGAGTGTGAGTGTCTATAATGTTAATTCTTGAAAAGTATTGCTCTTGCAAGTTGCAACTTCATCTAGAACTTTTTTAATCAAGAGCTTACAGTAACGAGGTTCTGTTATGCTGCATCAGTACTCTGTTATTACAATATTACACACAGACCACGACATAAAATTGCAGATGAACATTTCATATCCATGCAAATTTGCATTGTAGACACTATCACTGACTATCCCTCTAACAAATTGCCCACAATTTGCACTGCACACACAATTGCTCACACGTTGGCCATATAGCCGTTCCAGCCATAATACTGGGCTTTGACCCAGTCGCCCAGCGCGCGCACACACACGCGCACACACGCTCACACGCACACACACACACACACACACCCTGCCACTCTGGGCATTTTGATGCAGAGCACATCAAAGCCTTCTACAAAAACCTAGGTGTTTGTAAAGATGATTTTAAACTGACAATGGTAACAACTGAGGAGGTACTTAAAAGACTGAGTGCCCTTCAACCCCACAAGGCCACTGGCCATTGATTTGAGTCTGGCTTATTGGCCAGGCTAACTGGCCATGAACAATTTTCCCTCCAAATTTCTCAGAGACTCGGCCTACTCTATAGCTCCAATCATCACCCACATAATAAACCTCTCCATCAAACAGGGACAGGTCCCCCAAGATTTCAAACTGGCCAAAGTAACCCCCCTGCACAAGAAAGGGAGCAAATTAGACCCCGGCAACTATACCGCCCTATTTCTATTCTTAGCTCCATCTTGAAAGTGATGGAAAAAATAGTCTATGAACAGGTTGAAAAGTATCTTGCCAAAAGAAATGTATGTATGAATTCCAATCTGGCTTCAGAACATCCCACTCCACTGACACACAGATTCGGCACAAACAAGGGACTACATTAATTTCGCTCCTATGCCACCGAAAGGTGGAACGCCCTACCAACAGTCATTAAGACATGTGGATCCCTTGACTCCTTCAAAACCGCTCTCAAAGGGCACCTACGGAAGGCTGCAATTCGAAACTGGCCCTCGTAAAATCTGAATCCCCCACCCACCCCTTTTTTCCCCTCACTGTAGGCCTATATGTTTTTTTTTCCTTTTGGCCTATTGCCTATTTTAAACAACATTTTGCGGTTCAGCACCTACTGTAAATATCTTCCCGCGGCCATGCGGACGGACACACACACACACACACGCCCTTCATAATGGTGTCTAGCTAGCGTGCACTAAGGCCCTTCATAATGGTGTCTAGCTAGCGTGCACTAAGGCCCTTCATAATGGCATCCACCATCTGATGCTACTGCCTCTGTATAGGTTCAAGGTTCTTTATTGCTATGTCTTGGTTACAGACTTACTGCAGGTACAAGAGCTTTTATTGGCCTCTTGTCTGATTTCGTCTCTCTCTCAGCGCAGATGAGCAGCCATTATAACAGATGCTGTATACCTGCTAAGGTCTATTCAGAGTGGGTTTATTTCTGGAACACGGGTCGTTGCATTGCCAAGAAACCACAGGGTTGTGATAAAAAACCATCGCACCTTCCCCTACTCAATCGTGTGTGTGTGTGTGTGTGTGTGTGTGTGTGTGTGTGTGTGTGTGTGTGTGTGTGTGTGTGTGTGTGTGTGTGTGTGTGTGTGTGTGTGTGTGTGTGTGTGTGTGTGTGTGTGTGTGTGTGTGTGTGTGTGTGTGTGTGTGTGTGTGTGTGTGTGTGTGTGTGTGTGTGTGTGTGTGTGTGTGTGTGTGTGTGTGTGTGTGTGTGTGTGTGTGTGTGTGTGTGTGTGTGTGTGTGTGTGTGCGTGCGTGCGTGCGTGCGTGAGAGAGGGGGGGTGAAAGACAGAGACAAATTATCACATAGAACTTGTGAGTTGTTAAGTGTGTGTTTTTGCATGGATTGTTAATTGTGTCTGCTTTTTGTAAGTAACTTTTGTATCTGCCCATGCACAAAGCGTGCATTAATTTGTCACGTTTGTCAACGTGTGTTTGCTCTGTCGTAATGTAAGTGGTTGTTAATTGATGCCTCCTCTCTTTTTGTCTGTTTAATGGAAAAACACTTCATTAAATTGTCACTCACAATTGTCGCGCGTGTGTGTGTGTGTGAGGAGTAGAAATAGAGTGTGCTATAGTGTTTAACTTCAGTATTAAAGTTGAAGTGAGGGGGAGAATCAGAATGCCTGATGCCAGGGGGATGAGAGAGAGAGAGAGAGAGAGAGAGAGAGAGAGCATTAGAACAATTAGTGTGTCATTTAAAATGCTTCTCTTCACACACAGCCGTTTGATATTGAAATGCACCAACACCTCTACTGGAGGGTACTAAGACATTAGAATGACAATACATTAGCTGACACAGTGCTGGAGGAAGCACTCTGATGTTTTACTTTACTTATACAATTACAATTTACAATTAGGCATTTAGCAGACGCTCTTAATACTTAACTCCATATTCGTTGTTGAGCAGAGTCCCTCAGTGTATTTTCTGCACAAATTAATATCTTTGAAAAAAGACTCACTCAATGCCCTCTCTCTTGTTCTCCCGCCTCCCTGCTCCCCCCCCCCCCTCTCTCTCTCTTTCTCCCGTGTGTGTGTGTGTGTGTGTGTGTGTGTGTGTGTGTGTATAGTACATGTAACATGATGTCATTGATTGATTGATTGAAAACTTTATTGAAAATGTATTCAAAAGGATACAGACACAAGAAAGCCGTTAGGCTTGTTTCCGTTGTGGTCCTTTTCATTGAACAGAGCTTTGTTGATTGAGTAAACTACAGGCTGGTATTTGAATATTGATATTGGCCTACTATTTTATAAACACGGGTACATTTTAAGAGGGTTACTGGGTTCTCAAACTGGGGGTCAAGAAATTCCATAAATTAGAAAACAAATGTTTAAGTAGTAGAAAATTGCTGATCTACAAGCTCACAACGCTGCGCGAAGTTTTGAGCTTGTAGATCGGCTATTTACACTTGTTTGGTTCCAGGAAAACATCGAATTTCTCTTTTAGGTAAAACATAACACTTTTGTAGTGCACTTTTCAAAAAGAGTTCTTTTTACACAATTAAGAAAATTAATTGATTGATTGAAAAATGTATTCACAGTTTGCGTGTGTACATGCGTGCGTGCGTGCGTGTACTGTGCATATTCTTAGTGGTCAGCGTGAAGCTCAACAGCTGTACTGCAGCCCTTTAGGCTGCTCAACAGTGCCACTTTAGGTCACCCAGCGGTATTGCAGCTGTCCTACTCAAACCGGACGGACACACTATAGGGACAGACAGACACACATGGCTGTTCATTGGAGCGGTTAGGCACCGCTCTAAAAGCAAGTCAACATGGATAGACGATTGCATCAATCTCCTGCGCTATTGACGTTGATTTCCATGATGACATTATCAGAAGGGTATTTGCTAGATAAGCCACGGTAAGAGTGCTGGTTTAAAAGGCCGTTCCTGCCGTGTCTGGCCTCCGTTGCTGTCATTGGGCCACCACATGACCCTGATAAGGGCAGGGGGGGGTGTGGTGTAACAGGGGGTCACAGAGATGGAAAGACAGATAGACACACTCTGTTTTTCAACGTTTCCTCACTGCAATGGCATGCTGTTGAGGAGGATTGCGTGCGTGCATGCTTGAGAGTGAATGTATATTGTGTGTGTGTGTGTGTGTGTGTGTGTGTGTGTGTGTGTGTGTGTGTGTGTGTGTGTGTGTGTGTGTGTGTGTGTGTGTGTGTGTGTGTGTGTGTGTGTGTGTGTGTGTGTGTGTGTGTGTGTGTGTGTGTGTGTGTGTGTGTGTGTGTGTGTGTGTGTGTGTGTGTGTGTGTGTGTGTGTGTGTGTGTGTGTGTGTGTGTGTGTGTGTGTGTGTGTGTGTGTGTGTGTGTGTGTGTGTGTGTGTGTGTGTGTGCGTGCGTGCGTGCGCGCGTACCTAAAGACCCTCATGCCATTCATGTTGGCATGAAGGGGCCAGCAGCAGGAGACACTGTGAGCAAGATTAAAAATCACTGTTTGAAGGAGAACAGATGTGTGTGTGTGTGTGTGTCTGCACCGTACTAATGACTACTCTAACATTAAACATGAAAACAATGAAAAAGTAGGCTACAGTAGGTACATTTTTCAATTAAAGTTAGGGAATATTATCTTTTTGGTTATTATGAAAGCTTTTTTGTTCAGCTCTTTGGTAAACAGAAAATATTTTTAGTTTTCCCATAGTAATATAATTTCAAATGTTAGAAATAAGTTTAGGGTTAGGCATAGTTTATCTGGGGTTAAGTTTAGGGATATTGTTGGGTTTTGGCAGCGTTCTACCGAGGTTAAGGTTAGGAATAAGGTTAGGTTTAACCGTTAATGCACAATTTACTTCTAGGTTGCTTTAGGAATACCAGGTTGAGCAGTTCCGCCGGATGTACGCCTTGGTGTTGGTGTTGGTATTCCAACCAGACTGTGTTGAAATATGGGTTAGATTTAGGACAGGGTTGAGCATCCTTTTGTCTTCGTCTGTCTTTTGTTCCGTTCAGCCTACTGTTTGTGTGTGTGACTATGGATGGATCGAATGGCAGGAAGGCTGCCTTCTGACGAACAGACTGCTTTTCTGACAAGACAGACTGACGGCCTGATACCCTGGTGAACTGTGAGTGGACTGAGCCGGTGTAACAGCTTCAAGTATTGACTGGCTGATTGGTGTGTAGAACAACTGACTGACCTCTTGTGACTGACTGCCTTTAAGTGACAGACAATTCTTCACTCGCCATTTGTCTTGCTGTGCGGGTCTTTACTGCAGCGCCATAAAAGCTATAGAGTGAGAGGAGTGCCCTAAAAATTGAGCTATAAATGAAAGTGCGTGTGTGTGTGTGAGCTCACGCACACAGCATTATGCTTCATTACATCTATTGTCTCATCCACACAGACTTTGTTCTAAGGCCATCCAGACCAATTGAGAGAGGACAAAGGGAGATGGGAAAAAAGGAGGGAATAAAAAAAGACAGTGGCCTGTTTTCCATCCTTGATCACTCTCCATCATCCTCCCTGGAAAATCCAACTGTGGAGAGGGCGGTAAAGAAAGAAAGACATTATGAGCCGGGGTGTAAAACCACAAAAAAAAGCCCTTTTGTTTTAAGTTAACAACTCTGACTGCTTTGACTGTCCAGATGGAGATAGAGCAACACGCCTCGTCTTCCTCTTTAGATGTCGCATTACTGAAGAAAACGATGAACCTCATCACTACGCTTTTAAACATCTGAAAGACCTGCGGGCCAATAGAAAACACGCACGCACGTACGCATGCACGCCACAACTCAGGGTTCATTTTGTTTAGCCTATAAGTCCCTTTCTTTGTGTGTGTGTCTGTGTGTGTGTGTGTGTGTGTGTGTCATGGTTTATTCAGAATATGACACACAAACACACACACACACACACACACAATACACGCACACAACCACTTCAACCTGTTCTTTATATACGGATGTGAATCAATGGTGTACTCCAGAAACATCAAAGACTGCTCTCTCCTATTCATCACTCCCTCTCTCTTCTCTCTCCCCCTCTCTCTCTCTCTCTCTCTCTCTCTCTCTCTCGCCCCGCTGCTCTCTGCCCCTCCCTCTCTCCGCAGGTTGCCGGTATAATTCCCTTTAAGCCTTTATGTATGCCATGCTCTCACTGAGCGCTTCATAATAGACAAATTAGAGAGTGAGAGGAGATGAAAGTGGGTCTCATGTAGAAAAGACTCTTTGTCTGCATCGCAACATCCTGAGCACATACATATATAATATATATATATATATATATATGTCCCTTTTCAGGCCATGTCATGATGAACATTCTGTGAAAATGTATCTACAAGCTCACAATGTGTCAGCTCATATATATACCTTCTATATTCAGAATTTGCTTACGGTATATGGTTTAAGTGGTTAACACACTCGGTTCATATCTGACTGTCTCCCACTCTGCCTGTCTGTCTGTTGCATGGCCTTTCAAGCCTGAACAGTTTGTTTTGGGAAGTCTGGACTCTGGAGCCTTGTTTTAAGGGCCTTTGAGGTGCTGCTCACCCTGTTTTGCGCACCTTGCTACATTTAAAATGTTAACGTCTACATAAAGGTTCAGATTTCAAATGTAAAGTGCTCAGCCACGGATGTTACAATTTTGCTCAGGCGGGTATTAGCACCCGTGCATTCCATATTGTTCAATAAAAAGCATTTTAATCTGATTGCTGTCCATTTTCTCAAAATATTATAATAACGTATCAAAGTGCAATACACCTCCCAACCGATAGTGATGTGTAGCTGAAAGCATAATTATGGCCACCGGTCAGGAAAAAACATTTTATTGAACAATACGGAATGCACGGGCACTAATACCCTCTCTGGCCCCGCGGGTGAGCACTTTATATTTCAAATCTGAATATGTAGAATTGTGCTACTGTTATCTACAAATACTATTATTAACAGTCATTGAGTGACTGCAGTTTCTTCTAGCTGTGAAATGTCCCTTTAAATTTAAGAGACAAATTATAGAGAAAATTATGAGAAATTTGACACAGAGAGAGTTAGATGGAGGGAGGGAAGGAATGATAGACGGATGTGTGCACCCTAAAACAAATGTGCGTATGTCTGTGTCATGGGGTCATGGGGCTTGTTTGCTGAGAGATAGGCAAACAGATGAACTAAAGGTCACAGTTGATATAAAAGAGCCGGCTGGGACAGCGTAAAGACTTCATGAGTTATTGGTCACTTTGCGAAATATATAGATCACCTATTCTCTTTCCCATGTCTATTCTCTCACAGTCTCGCTCGAACGCACGCACGCAATGCATTAATATACCACAATCTAACATTGTAACATTTGGTGGGAAAACAATACTATCTTTTTTTTTACTCAGTAATGTCAGAAAGTATAAATACAGCCATAAAATAAACACAAAACAATAAATAAATAAAAATAAAAATAAATAAAAAACAGTTCATCTGCTTTCCTGGCTTTGACTTATATATTATAGCCTACTGAAAACACAAATGAGAATGATTAATTAACACTGACCAAACAAGCCGTCAGTCACAATTAATCATTTGACATGACATTGATTCAATTTGAAGGGAATTAAACAAAGACCCTGGTCGTGACCAGGGTGGACCAGCTCCGTGGCCTTGTGCTTAGACTTGCTTGGCACTCAGCATCAAGGGTTGGTTTGGGGGTAAGTCCCTCCGACATACTAGCATCATGTCCATGGAGTGTACTTGTACATTAAGCTGCCATCACGCTACAGAAACAGGAGATAGTCTCCTGCCCAAATGGGCCTCATGGCTCAGCAAGGCTTACTGGTCACGGCAATGACATCGTCTCCGCCAGCCAGTGGACAGTATGTGTTCCTTTGAACTAGTCAGAAACGTACATTTATTGTTTTCATTATTCATAATTAATTAAAAACAGCCCTTTAGGATTATTCCTGCTTAGCCAGTAGAATATTTGTGTTCATTTATCCATTTGTTACACTTGTATATGTGTACAAAATGAAACCATAATGGCCCCCACAAAGTCCATTTGGTTCCATTCCATTTCATGTAGTTAAAAGAACGCTGAGGATTTTAGTCTACAGTATTTCATCCTTACTCAAACCAGCATTGTGTTCTGATCTTAATTGAGCCGCTGACCTATATTTATCTGCATGAGCACTATATATCTACATTAGACAATCACACAACTGACAAACGGTAATGAGACAGTCTGCTGTACTGTATTCATCCTGAGTCACGTCGGTCACAAAGACAGTGTGCCAGTTCGCTCAGTGACTGCCCCCGTCGTTACGAGCCCTTGACCCAAATCCCCCGTCACCTTCTCCTGTCTGTCTGTCTGTCTGTCGGTCATAGTAGCACACAGCATGTTGCACTCTCATCAAGGCCTGAATGGGGGGTCCGAGGTTGGCGTGTGTGTGTGTGTGTGTGTGTGTGTGTGTGTGTGTGTGCGTGTGCGTGCATGTCTAGGTATCTGTGGCTATGTCCTGTCCTGTCATGTCACATGAGATCATTTCCGTGTGTGTGTGCTAGAGGGTCTGGGAAATGGAACAGCTGTTGACCCTCCTGCCCCCCCTTCCATCGCAGACACTGTCCATCAACTGGCGCTCCTCAATCAATTAGCATCCACTAATGTGTGTGTGTGTGTGTGTGTGTGTGTGTGTGTGTGTGTGTGTGTGTGTGTGAGTGAGGTCAGGTCAGTCTCATTGAAGAAGCATCCCCAAATCAAATTTGAGAACCTCATTTCCCTTCCTCATCTCCCCTCTCATGAGTAGACCCACGCATGTACGCACGACACACACACACACACACACACACACACACACACACGCATACACATAACTCACATAGAAAAACCTTTATACAGTTACAGTTGCAGTACACAGACAACATAGACACTGTGTTATTATTTTGAAACAAATGTTAATTAAAATGAAAACGTAGCTAGCCTCCGTCCACACACACACATTTTGAGTTTTGTTGATTTGACTGCATATCGAGATGGGACCGTTTTTGTTCACTCTACGGAGATAACAATGTTACTGCAAAGAGCCTTGTTTTGATTTGTTTATAGCAAATTAATTCAGAATAAGTATTCGGATATCGAAGTGGAAATTGCACAGACCATCCGAAGCCTGGAAAAATGGTATTCGGGATAGTCCAAATGTACGTCTTCACTCAGGTATAACAATGTGCACGTCATGCTACCTTTGCATTTACATCCACAGGCACAGATAATGCTGTTGGACACAGGAATAGCCTCAGTATTGGCCTTAGAAAATGCTGAATTTGACTGCAGCTAACATAGACAACAAGGTCAGAAATGCCTGTAATTAATTACCCATGTTGTATTAACCATTGAATGCTAGGCTCATGTTGTTTGTCACATGACAGGAATGTGACGAATCAGGGAATGACATATCATGACCGATAAGACCCAATCAGGAAGTGACCGCCGGTGTCTGTGCCATTGTGTATACAAGTCTTCATTCCCGCCCATCCAGAATAAAACGCAATGCAGGTTTTTTCAAAACAAAATGCGGTCAGCAATGTTTACAGGTTTGAAAAGAGTTGCGTGCATAATAGGTGTAGGCCTAAACGCAGCAAAAGTTATGCGCTTTTCAACAATATGTATAGTGTGGATGTGACCGCATGCATACTGTAGATACAAACTGGACTCTTTACACTTAAGGTGACTTCAGACCAAACAAACTTGTTCAGACTTTTCAAATACTACTTGAAACTATCAGATTTCAACAGACTAGCATTTCTTTATCAGCACAAAACCAGTCTGCCGACGAAACATTATTTTTCCCTATGCAAATTGTGGAAAGCAGCCAGCAGCGCTGGTTTGCAGTGTTGCCAGATCTCCTTGTGGACGATAAACTAGTTTTCCTGTAACATAGCTTAATATTCATAGTTGCCCGTTGCTTTATAGTTTGGGCTTATTTCTGAAGTTAGTTGCTTATTTTGACTTGCTTTCATGATTCTTTAAAAAAATAGCTGATGTAATATCGGAGCTAACGGGAGCTTCTCGTCGGGAGTCTCCTGCCGACAAGCTCGCGACGCTTCCAAACTGTCTGACAGCCGACGGTCTGCGCAATGTGGAGCTACCTTTACACTACAGACATGTACACATAGACACAAAGTACACATATGCATTCTTACACACCCACCTGTACTGTGACAGACAGTACACACACACATACACACACAAAGAAGATATATATAAAAAAAAATCTATCCCTCACACACACACACACACACACACACACACACACACACACACACACACACACAGTCACAGGCACACACAGAGTGCACTGCCAGCCAGTGTGGTGATTTCCTCATGGTAGATTATTATGGTAATCTAGAGGCTCCAGGTGCTATAAGTCTACCAGCTGCAGGAAATAGGATTTAACTGGAAGCAATTCAATTCCTTCATCCATCCATCCCTCCATCTGACAGTCTATCCATCCACCTTTTCATTCACCCACCCGTCCGTCCGTCCATCCGCCCGTCATTCCATCCATCCATCATTCCATCCATCCATCCATCCATCCATCCATCCATCCATCCATCCATCCATCCCACTATATGCCAGACAGAGAAAATAGGATTTTCCCTGGAAGCAACTGCTCTATTCCATATTTTGTGCCAATCTCGCCTCCATCCATCCAGTAATCCCTCTATCTCCTCCAGACTCTCCCCAGGAAACGACTCCGATTGTAGGCTGTCCTCAGAGCTTCTTCCTTCCTTCCTGTCCCTCATCCCCTTGTACCATTGTTAACGATAGATACCGTACATATAAGGATGGATCTGTCTGTCAATCAGTCCAGCCGTACACTCTATCTACATTTATATACTACAGTACTATATTGGAAGACTGACAAAGAGGCTGTGGCAAAACCATGGCATAAAGCTGCACACAAAAACTGCTGTCTACAGAGCAGTAGTGTTGAGTGCCCTGCTCTACGGCTGTGCAACCGGACAACCTACCGTGGTCACATCCAGCAGCTGGAACAGTTTCACCAGAGGGTGTCTGCGCTCAATATATAACAAGTAACATTAAGTGGCAGGACGAAGTGTCAAACCTCGAGGTCCAGCAGAAGTGTGGTCTACCCAGCATAGAAAGCCTGGTCATCAAGGCCCAGCTCCGGTGGGCAGGTCATGTTGTCCAAATGCCTGATAGCCGCATTCCAAAGACGGTCAGCTGAAGGAGGGGCAGTGTGGCCTGGGAAGACCCCTTCTCCGCTTCAGAGACACCCTGAAGGCCAACCTCAGGAGCTGCAACATTGATGCAGCAAACTGGGAGGATAGTCAGGATAAAGCTGCCGACAGGGAAAGGTGGAGGCACCAAGTTACCCAAGGCATTGAGACCTTCGAACAGGCAAGGGCGGAATCCATCCAAGACAAGAGAGACCGCAGGAAATGTGGACCTCTCACCTCAACACTGGACAGAATTCCCAGCAGTATCTGTGGAAGACTGCGTGTCCCAGGGATAGGGCTATGCTCCCATATGAGGAGTCACGCTAAAAGGAAATAACTGCTTGTCTAAGGGCTACACACACCGTCTGCGAACGCCGCGCGTCAAAACAGCCGCCTCCGTTATTTTCAATGAACCTATCGCACGCCGGCGGCGTCCGACGCGCGTTCACGCCTCGCCTGACGCTCCGATACACCACTGTTCTATTTCCAGGCGTTGCCGCGTCGCTGCGCACCCGGTGTGTGTCGGGCTCGTCCAATCGACGTGAGACCCTCATATATATAAATGAATGCCCTGAATTAATACCCTATGTGATCATATGCTACAGCTACAGCGTCTCACAAAGGCATCAAAAGTAGTTCGAACTTGTAGATCTGCTACTTTTGCTATTTTCTATTTGGACATACTGTCCAAATAGAAAATAGCAAAAGTAGCCTGAGTTTCCATATATATTCTTATATATATATATATATATATATATCATCTTAGTGTTAATATCGATAAACCAAAATCTTTACAAATTGAACTGAATAGTGGTAAATAGTAGCTTGTAGAATGGCTATTTTCACTATTTGAAATATAGGATTTACATATATTTTTGTCAACTTTGGGTCCCAAGAGTCCCTTCTTGTGGTGGAGTCAAAAGTACAATTTATTTTTGAAATGTGGTGGAGACTCGAGAGAAAGTCTCGACATTTAGTAATTAAGTAAATCTACTTTCAATGTTATCGTCCCCCAGAGAGAGAGAGAGAGAAAGACACAGAATAAGAAGACTGGAATGTGAGGAGGAGAGAGAGGTGGAAATGTAATGAGGCCTTGATCAGTGTTGTAACCTGACACACTCTGTAAACGTGTGTACTCAAACACACACACACACACACACACACACACACACACAGGATCCATGTAATCAACCCTCCAGAGATCTGAAGATGTTTTATCAGTGTCAGGTTCCCTGACCCACAGCCTTATCTCTCTGGAGTGTGTGTGTGTGTGTGTGTGTGTGTGTGTGTGTGTGTGTGTGTGTGTGTCCTATCAGTTTGTGTCATCTAAGACGCAACAAGGGATTTTCCCACTAAAGGGAATCACTGTTATTGTTTTCTTCACAGCCTGAGGGACTCCCCCCCCCCCCCCCCCCCACACACACACACACACCATGGGCTGCTGTTATTGACCACATCATTAGACCGCAAAGCCTGTAAGATGTTCCACGTCATTCCATTTAGAGAGAGTGTGTGTGTGTGCGCGCGTGCGTGCGCACGTTTGTGTGTTACAGTGTAACCAGTGACCCGTATTTTTCTGTACAGTTGAGTGACTTGCCCACAAAAAGGTCTCTATTGTGTTGGCTTGAACAATACCGTGACTGTCTTTGTCGGAATGGCAAGGAAGTGGCACTTGGTTGTGTGTGTGTGCGCGTGGGTGCGTGTGCGTGCGCGTATGCATAGACAAGTGGAAGTGATTTTTATTTTTGTGGAAAGAGAGGTTTCCTGTACAATTACAGCTAGTCCCAATTACTGGTGTCCAGACTGAGGGCTCAGAGAGCCAGGGGTGTCCAAAGTGCGGCCCGCAGGCCAAAGGTGGCGCAGGGGCAGATTTTATATGGCCCTCGGCTTATACCAGAATTGTATTACCTCAACATTTTTACATTGAAGTTTTTTTAATTACCCTGGGGTTTTCCCAGAGTAATATTTGTCAGGATTCCTTGTTCCTTGTCTCATTCTGAAGGGGTAAAAAAGGCTATTTTATTGCTACATTTGGTAATGTGTTTTGTTCACAGCACAGATAACAAAAGACCATTGATATTACATATTGAAGATGATAGTTACATAAAATAATTTAAATGAGAAGCATATGTAATATGTATGTGACTTTGTTATAGTCAGAAGGCACATATATGTCAGACGAGGAGATGTAGTTGGCCCTTGGTGTTCTAATATGGCCCCCTTTGAAAAAGGTTTGGACACACCTGCATTAGGCCATGGAACCCCATTTGATATGACTTTCATCTCTGGTATACCCCAATCTAAACTGTAAAATCCTCAGTTCATTAAAAGAAAATGGAACCAATTCACAAATGGTACCAAAAATGTGCACACATATAGACATCAAAGAGGGCTGGAGTCCTGGGCCCTTTAGAAAAACTGCCAGACCATGGATTTACCATGGTGAAAGAAGTACAAATGATCCCCCTTTCCACGCCGTACCCGATTGCAGAATTCTGCAGAATTGCCTTTTTCCGATCTCTCCTGAACTGGAAGCAGCATTTTACCTTGAAATCCATGTCATACACCACATCTCCAGCAGCTAAAGAGTGTGGACGAAAAGGAGTCGATCTTCAAGCTCTCAGCACAATGCATTGGGAGCTTGTAGATCGCTATTTTTGTAATTTTTGTAAAACAAAAACTCTCTTTTAGGGAAATTCAGTCTATGCCTCTTTAACATTCTCTGCATGTCCCTGTTGCATACTCTCTGAGTTACAGTCCATTCAGACCTTAACTATCAACCATTTGGCTGGCCAATCCCTGGCTAGACCCTCAGGGGTCCCCAGCTAAATTTGTTCCATATTTTATACATTCTATAAAATTCAAAAATAGTGCTGCGCTGTGAGCTTGTATCTGCCTTTTTATTCTTTTTTGTATTTAAGAAAAACATTATAATTTATTATAAACACAGATCTTCTCTTCTGTATTGGCCAAATACAATTTAGAGTCCTTGGGGAGCCCTTTGGAGCAATTGGGGAGTCCTTGACATGAAAATGTTTAGGAACTACAGATCTATGGACTACTAGTTGTACTCTCCCCTGCCCTCTGGTTGCTTCACATCAAGCTGTCCTACTCCTATGGACTTAGTTAATGACTGATGGTGGTGAGCGCTACACCTCAGCGCTCGCATAAAGCCATGTCACTTCAGAGAGGCAATGAAAATACCTGGCTTGTGTCAAGATTAGCAGCTGCTTAAATGAACAACTTACAAGTGATGCTTGAAGTTACTTTTTCTTCTTTGCACATTTGACACTGCTGTTAAACAGTGTTAATTTTGTTGACTAAGATTAAAGACTAAGGTTTTTGATATTTAGTGGACTATACTGAGATAAAACAAATTTACTTTTTTAAGTTTTTAAATTACTAAATAGGATTTCAAAAGACTTAAAAAATTTGCTTTCAAAATTAAAAGACTAAGGTTTTTGATAATTAGTCGACTAAGACTAGACTAAGACTAAACATTTTCAGAATAAATAGGACTGAAACTAAATGGTGTCACTGTGTTATTCAAGACAGACTAATTTGCTGTCAAAATCAACACTGCTGTTAGAGATAATGCCTGCAAACCACTCTAAACAAATATTGTTATTGTCTTAAAAGGTTTATCATACCTGCCATTAAACATGTAGGCCAGGGCTACTGTAGGGCTAACTTTATTTCTCTTATCTGTAATCTGTTTACGTTTCCTGTACTGCAGTATCATTACTTATTTGTATTATTATCATATTGTATCATATTGTTGTGTTAACAGAGACTCTGTGGAATATTGTTTTTGGCCATTGCAAACGTTTAATCAAGCATTGTTAAAGTTCCGGTATTTACATTTTCAACAGTGAATTATGTTCAGAACATTATCAAATTTAGTGTGACATGTGACATGTGAATGAATATCATAAGGAGTGCTTTGCAAAGCATAGAAATGTGGTTGCCCTCAACATCATGTTCAAGCACACACCATTCACCATGTTCACACACCATTCACCATGTTCACACACCATTCACCATGTTCACACACCATTCACCATGTTCACACACCATTCACCATGTTCACACACCATTCACCATGTTCACACACCATTCACCATGTTCACAGAAAACACACACCATTCACCATGTTCACAGAAAACACACACACCATTCACCATGTTCACAGAACAATGATGACTTTTAGACCCCAACAACAACTGTGGCAATTAAAATCCCTTAAACAATTTGATAATCAATTCAACAATTATGTTCAACACACCTTGTCTACAAGGCGGGTAACAGCCCATGTACTGTGTGACTATGACAGACTAATAAGAAGAGAAAAAAGGCTTGTAGGCTACATTATCTTAGCTTGTAATTCTAATTGCAGCCCAGTATAGACACAACTCTGATGTCAATTAGATGCTCGCACTACAAGCACAAGTAACATTTTCAATGATGTGCTACAAACTGAGTTTGACATATTTGCAGTGCGCTTGTCTTGTCACGTCCCCACAGAGCGGTGCTAAGCCACTAACTGCCGCTGCAACGCTAGCAGGCGAGTCAAACATCCAGAGAGAGAGAGGACAGCCTTATCTACAGCTACAGAGAGAGAGAGGGGAAATAAATAACTAATAGCAATAGAGAAGATTAACGAAGACTCAGACAGTGGAAAGAAGAGGGAGAAAATGATACTGCGAAAGAGAGGAGAGAAGACATGGGAGAGACAGTGGGATGGGAGGAAGAGCGGACGAAAAGGGAATGGAACTAGAGGTGTGCATAGTTGGGGTTAAGCTCAAGGTTGTTTTGGCATTTTCAGCACCCTCCGGTGGATTACATACAGTACACATACATACATAATAAATGATTATACATACACAGTGACAGACAGGCTTTATTATAATAGTTTAGCATTCACTCTTCACATTACTCAGGTAAAAAATGGAGGAAATGAAGAGAGATCAAGACAGGGAAGAAGGCTAGTTGTAGAGATGGAGAGAGAGAGAGAGAGAGAGAGCTTGCGTGCTGTTCAGGCATCTGAGAGTGTGTACAGTACGTCTAGAATAAGAGGGGGGGGGGGGTCATAGTGGGTATATCATCGATAGATCAGGTAATAGTGTCGATAATACGAGCAGTCATTTTAAAGCTTAAAATAACCCCAGCCCGCAGTGGACTGAAAACAGAGGTCGTGGCTATCATTAAGGGTCATTGTTTCTACCTGCAATGTGGGTCCATTATATATATATTTTTTGTGCTGTCCCAGTCAGTTTATTATTAGATAGGTTTGACACCCCCTGATGTGTGTGCATTTAACCTAGCGTTGATGTGTAATTAGGAGCCAATTGTGCAGCCAGTGTTCAGTAGTTTCAGGTGTGCAGGACAGCTGAAGGCAGTTTTCACACACACACACACACACACACACACACACACACACACACACACACACACACACACACACACACACACACACAAAGGAGCTGCTACTGTCATTCTTTATTTTTGGCTTGAAACCATCTCCTGTAAGTTTCTATTTTACAGTCTCACTCCTTGTTTATAAAAGTTGTGTAAAAGTAGCCTAAAGTTTTGGCTGTCGGCTTAGCGACAGAACTTCATTGGATAATGAAAAGATAGTTTTCTTTTTTGAAGGGTTCACAGTTCACACCAGGTATCGTTATGATTTGTATCAATTCCGGAAAGCTGCCTAGCCACGACACCACTCGACACTCCTTGCGAGTATCTCTCTGTCTCCATATTTTAACTTTTTGTGTTTTCTGCTACTTGATCATACCGTTTCACACAAAGCATCACAAGTAGCACATCTGAAAGATCTGCTACTTTTGTACGTGGACTTTTGGATTTGGTTCTCCCAGTGCTCTACTCTTTGTCCTTAGCTCAGTGGACCTGTGCACACTGTATAAGCTACTGTAGTGTGTATGTGCATGTGTGCCCATTTTCTTTGTGTCTGCACATATGAGTGCATTCCATTAACCATGCTGTGTGTGTGTGTGTGTGTGTGTGTGTGTGTGTGTGTGTGTGTGTGTGTGTGTGTGTGTGTGTGTGTGTGTGTGTGTGTGTGTGTGTGCGTGTGCGTTGCTGCCCATCGCATGGCCCAGTGTGAGCAGTAAATGAGTGTGTCAGTGCAGCTCATGTTAACTGTTGACATACTAATTTACTGTGGCTTCCCGTAAGGCCTACTCTGTAATATGGCTTATTGATGAGGCCGCAGGGAGTGTGTGTGTGTGTGTGTATTAAGCATGTGTGCCTTTCCTGTACGTGTCTCAATATTATTATGACTTTGTGCGTGCGTGTGTGCCTGTGTGCGTACATGTTTGCGTGCGTGTGTATGAGAGACATGAAATATAATTCTCCCTTATATTATTATGGTCAGTCAGTGAGTGATTTATGTGTGGTTGCATATTCTTGTGTACTTGCTGTGTGTGTGTGTGTGTGTGTGTGTGTGTGTGTGTGTGTGTGTGTGTGTGTGTCCAGCACATACCTATACTGTGTATAGGTAATGTCACTTTATGTGTACTCATTATTTGTGTTATCCTTTAGCTTCTACATTTGAGGAAAGGAAACGAGGGAGAGAAGGGGAGGAAACACGGGGAGAGGAGATGAGAGAAGTGAATAGGTCATGTGAGTTGAGAGAGAGAGAGAGAGAGAGAGAGAGAAAACAGGAAATTTGATTTTGGGTGGTGGTGAAAAGTACAAAATACATCTGCTTCACACTCTCTGAGTCAAGTAGTGTCAACAGGCACACACTTACACACACATTACACGCACACACGCATGTACGCGCACACATGCAGCCAAACCCATAAACAGATATACAGCCTGCGGTAGTCATAGTCATACATATAACGATGATGTTCAACCTTGCATTGACCCACACACAACAAACCTTAAGACAAGAAGTGAACGCACATGCGTGTGCGCGAGCACACACACACACACACACACACACACACACACACACACACACAGGCGCGCACACACGAGCGCGCACGCATTGCACACACAGAGTCGGTGGTCCCTGACCCTCTGAGATCACCACATTCTCCATGTGCCATTAACTGGAAGATGGAGGGAGTGAGGGAGGGTATGGGGGGAGGAGAAGAGCGAAAAGATAGTGATTCAGTGGGCGCTCCTAGGAAAGGAAAGGAGAGGAAGGAGTGAGGGAGGGATGGAGCCGTTAAGAGAACAGGAAAGGGGCAGAGGTGTGGACAGAGCCTGTAGTGCTTGTCGACAGGCCAACGGACATGTTCTTCCCCTGACACAGCACTGAGATCACCTTACCCTCCACTGGGTTCACAACTCTGTCACGGCACGCACGCACGCACGCACACACACACACACACACACACACACACACACACACACACACACACACTTTAACCCTATATCTATGTCAAATCGAGGAAAATAGCCAATCTACACACTCAAAATGTGTCACAATTAACGCGATGAATTGTGAACTTGTCGTTGGGCTGTTTTCACAGAATAATACCTATATATACCCAGAATAGGGACCCTAGAGTTAAACCATCACTGAGTACTTTTCACTGTGCACTAAGATAAAAGATAAAAAGGTAAGAAAAGAGACGGACAGATTTTAATTACACACTATTAGAGTTGCTGTAGCATTCAATGGGCCTTCATAATGTCTGAAGTTTTAATTAACGAGCAAGACTGATACTGCTTAAATCATCTGAGTATTTTCCACCCTGTTGGCCTCACAACTCAAATTGCCAAATTATGATTTATGTTGAAAGTAGCATGCAGAGATAGCATTAGTCTGTTAATACTGACTAGAACAGTGCCCGTAGGGGGTTGATCAGGTGTGATCAATTGGCTAATAAAGGGCGCATCATTGTGGTGGTGTGAACACGTGTGTCAAATGCATGCCCCATCCAGCCCGTGTTGTGATGTCAGAACAGGCCAGATCCATATATGGAGATATAGGGGTGATCAGGTCCAGAACCCAGGAAGAGGCTTTTGTGCTGGTTCTGGACAAGCGGAAATGCAGAGTACCCGTTCCACCCATCTGTCTGTCTCTTGTTTGCCCATATATGGAGATTTCTGTATGTGTCTCTCAGTGTCCCTTTATTCCTATATATGGAGTTCTGTGTCAGGCATGCCCAAATATGGAGTGTTGTGATGTCAGAACAGGCCAGCTTATGGAGTTATGTTTTCAGGCATGCCCAAATATGGAGTGTTGTGATGTCAGAAGAACAGGCCATCTTATGGAGTTCTTTGTCAGGCATGGTGCATTTATAGATAGATTGAAGATACATGAGTTGAATTACTTCACAAAGCAGGTTCTAAATGTTTATTAATGTGATATTCTTTTGGTTATATATATATGGTCTATATTCTGCAAGTAATCATTCATTGCTTTATAGTGTTTGTTCAGTAACAGGGGTTGCACCATCTCTCCATCTTTTTTGTATTCTTTTAAGGTTTTTGCTTGTTGCCTATACCCTCGGGCCAGGTCTACTGGTGAGTAATTTGGCTGATGCTAAAAATAAAAACGGGTTGGTTGGTGTCAACAGTGTGTGTGTGTGTGTGTGTGTGTGTGTGTGTGTGTGTGTGTGTGTGTGTGTGTGTGTGTGTGTGTGTGTGTGTGTGTGTGTGTGTGTGTGTGTGTGTGTGTGTGTGTGTGTGTGTGTGTGTGTGTGTGTGTGTGTGTGTGTGTGTGTGTGTGTGCGTGTGCGCGCGATCACATGCGCACGTGTTTCAGTGATGAGGCAACACTATGAAAATAATATTATTTCATTGTTTCATTGCCTAGCTAGCAGGCAGTATAGCCTATGAATTGTCTCATAAAATATAGTTTTTCATTGGAATTGGGTACTATCTTTGATAAAGTAGAATGCTACTAGTCTTAATCAGTAGATTTCAGTGCAGATACTATAGGGGTGCATGTAAAACGTTCAGTGAATGTGGCTTCAGAAGAAACTTCATCTGATGTGTCCTCTGGCCTAAGCAGAGCTGTGACATGTGTGCGTGGTTGTTTTGGGGAAACCCAATCTAGTGCTGGCCAAGCGAAAAAGGTGTGAAGTATTGGCACGACTAAGTTTCACAACGTACGTCATGTGTGATGTGAGCAGTGAGAAAATTGAAGGCTTGGACTAGAGCCAGGCGACATGGGCAGAAAATAAGACCAGAAGACCTTGTGTTTATTATTGATGAACATCAATACATCTGTATGAAATTGCACATGACAAATGGATGTTCATCAAAATAGATTTCATTGTAGCCTAGCTGGTACCAAGGGACCATTCTGAATTCCCAAAAAGAGGACACATGCGCGCATATGTGTTGTGCGTGTGCTCACATGGGATGTGCATGCACGAGAACATTATCTGAAGTTGCACTCTGAGTTTACGCTCTCTCTCACGCTGTGCGTCGTGTCTCACTACTTCTCTCAGCCATTATAAAATACAAGGTAACCTGAGATCTCTTGTGGCTTAATATTGCTTTTTTTTAGGTTCACGACACTGCTAAGTAAAACTCAGTTTTTTACAGAAATTGTCGTCCTAAAAGGTTAACGTCCTCAGCTCACAAGTACGGTAATGCCAATACATCTGTGTGTGTGTGTGTGTGTGTGTGTGTGTGTGTTTTACCTTCATGGTCAGACAGCCTCCAGGCTGGTTCTAGTCTCTGTGGAGAGACACGCAGGTCGAGGAGAGCAAGGAGGGAGCGGGGGACAGGTCACAGAGGTTGTGCGCCTAGAGAGAGAGAGAGAGAGGCAGCAGTGAGATGATTACGCACGCACGCGAACACACACACACACACACACACACACGCGCGTGAGTGTGCATGCTATTGCAGCACATGCATATGTTGACAACCTTCTCAGGTTGTTCTAATTCTAGGAGACAGGACACGCTCACACACACACACACACACATACACACACACACACACACACACACACACAGCACTGTCATGGAAAAATAACTCTATACCTCTGCAGGCCTCCAGAGAGATGTTAGGAAAACACACAATATGATACAAGTGAGTATGAAAGGTACACACGCATGCAAGTACCTGTGTGTGCGTGTGCTTGTGCTTGTGTGCCTGCGTGCCTGCGCGTGCTTGCGTGTACAGTATATGCACTAGACTAGAAGATCTCATAGAATGAGGATGACCTGAGAAGTTCACCCATGTGCGTCGAGACTGGTTTTGAGTTACCGGACAGAGACATCATGCACACTCACACACACACACACTCACACACACACACACACACACACACACACACACAGTGCTCCGTGTTCAAGGAAGCTTAGCCACTTAAAGCCCTGTATACTTTGTCGTATACGGCAAATTGAAAACAAATAGCCGACCTGCAAGCTCACACGCTTCTAGATCTTGTTTTTACTTTTTCTATTTTTAGATTTCCGCTTGTATTGACATGCCCCAAAATAGGGATGTCACGTTGGAAAGCGGTTATTGAAATGAAAAGGATGATGAAAGAGACTGTCTGTCCCCAACCCTATGATGAAGGGAGGGGAAGGGGGGACTTGTCCCCAACCCTATAAAGGGAGGGGAAGGGGGGACTTGTCCCCAACCCTATGATGAAGGGAGGGGAAGGGGGGACTTGTCCCCAACCCTATGATGAAGGGAGGGGAAGGGGGGACTTGTCCCCAACCCTATGATGAAGGGAGGGGAAGGGGGGACTTGTCCCCAACCCTATAAAGGGAGGGGAAGGGGGGACTTGTCCCCAACCCTATGATGAAGGGAGGGGAAGGGGGGACTTGTCCCCAACCCTATAAAGGGAGAAGAAGGGGGGACTTGTCCCCAACCCTATGATGAAGGGAGGGGAAGGGGGGACTTGTCCCCAACCCTATGATGAAGGGAGGGGAAGGGGGGACTTGTCCCCAAGCCTATGATGAAGGGAGGGGAAGGGGGGACTTGCCTTTCCCACGGGATAACTGGGGGCTATAGTGCACTGCACCCATATACTGTATATGATTATAAGCATAAGCAATCAATGGTGAGTTCTGCTGTGTCATTATGGCTGCTGAGTATATAAATAGTGTGAAAGTGTGTGTTGGTGTGCACGGGGCCGTGTGTATAAATAGTGCGAGTGTGTGTGTGTGTGTGTGTGTGTGTGTGTGTGTGTTGGTGGTGTGTGCACATGGGTGTGTCCCTGCCCAACAAGACAGAGCCAAAGGCTCGGGCCAGCTTTTATGCTGCTGCGAGACCGCGTGGCCTCAAAACACACATCTTACACTGACTCCCTGATACAGAGAGAGAAAGAGAGAGAGAGAGACAGAGAGATAGACCTTTATTTTATTCTATTTATATTCAATATTTATTTGTACATACATTGATTTATCTTGATTGTTTTGCTCCACTTTTGCTTTGGCAATGTAAACGCATGTTTTCTCAAGGCAATAAAGCTCCTTTAAATTGAATTGGCTGAAGGAATGGAGAGATGTGTGTGAGAGAGGATATACGCAGTAAACACAATGGACCTAAAAGGACACAGACTTTTAACATTCTGTGTGTGTGTGTGTGTGTGTGTGTGTGTGTGTGTGTGTGTGTGTGTGTGTGTGTGTGTGTGTGTGTGTGTGTGTGTGTGTGTGTGTGTGTGTGTGTGTGTGTGTGTGTGTGTGTGTTTGTTGTGCATGTATGCGTGCGTCCACCCCTTGTTTAGATTCTGCTCGTCATTGACCTGTGTGCCCTTCGTAACCAGCACTTTATACTTTATAGCCTGCAGTGTGTGTGTGTGTGTGTGTGTGTGTGTGTGTGTGTGTGTGTGTGTGCATGTGCGTGCCCGTGTATGTTGAAGTTTCTGATACCCGTAGCTTACATTTCCATAGCGGCTACCAGGCATGACAACTAACTTTCTCTCTCGCTCCCTCCTTCAGACAGACAGACAGACAGACAGACAGACAGACAGGCTTCCCACTAAAAACTCATAGGCTGGGAAAGAAAAGTTAGTATTTGGTCAACTATCAGACAAGCTTTTATAGGATTATGACATTTTGAAAATGAAATTATCTTATTAAAACAGCAGTAGGATAGAAAATATGCTGGAATTGGTGGGATGGCATTTGGAATGCTTTTTTAGACTTATCTCGTGAGAGAGTCGAGGTTGCTTATCAAAATACTTATTAATCTACTATTTATTGTGCGTGCACACTGCGGGTGCACAGTAGCCTATACTATTACTGCCCCATGCCGCGCAGCTCTCTCGCTCTCTCTGCAAGCCAATGCAAAACTCACAGTTGTGTGTTGGGGCGCCCTCTCTCTGTTTCCTGCCGTTCTATACCTCTCTCTAGTCCAGAGAGAGAGGGGGGTAGGCAAGGCTGGAGAGATAAGAGAGGGAGAATGGGAGATAGATATAGGTAAAATGAATATGCGGAGAACTGAATGAGAGGTGGGGGAGAGAGAGAGAGGGAGAGAGAGAGAGGGGGGGGGGGGAGAAACTGCTCTTTAATCAGTGGCGCTATATGGAGGCGGGTCGAGGTGCGCGGACTGTAATGCGATATACACACACACAAACACACGCGCATGCAGAGAGGGGGGCTGACGGCGCGCTCCGCTCACTGCCAGTCCCGACTCCCAGTCAGATACTCGGTGGAGAGAGAAGCGAGAGGAGCTCGGAGAGAGAGAGAGGAGCGAGAGGAGCTCAGACAGAGAGAGAGAGAGAGAGAGAGAGAGAGAGAAGCGAATAAACGGACCGTTTTTGGGAGCAGAGAGAGCAGAAGCTACATGGTCACTGCTGTTGCTCTAACAGCGGAACATTTTACGCGCAGAGCAGACAGCGCTTTGCTGTTGGACTGCCGTTCTCTGTGACTTGCATTGCAGTCGCCTTTGCGCGCAACACGCACGCGGGCACACCGTTATTATCGGGACAGTGGCTTTTCCTCCAAGAAGACAGATTATATACTGTCTCTTTCTCATGTGGTGGTTATTTGACAAAGTAAATGTGGAGGAGGGCCAGAGGAAAGGGGACGGGAGGACATTTGGACTCTGGAATTGAAAGAAAACGTGTCGAAAAGAGCCTTGTTGGGCTACTTTTTTAGGAGATCTCGGGTCTGTTTCTACGCAGGGCTCTTTTGAACTCAATGGTTCGGCACAGGTGATTCCGACGTTTTATGTCCACTTCGATATTTGTTTGCTTTCTTTTTATGTCTCTGTCACAAGGAGCTGTGAAGTCTTAATTCCCACGCGCACTGTTTGACTGTGTGGAGTGGGAACCGGTGCTGCTGCGGCTATTTTGTGCTCACTCACACCAAGAATGGATTTTTACTACTTTCATGTTCTTTTGGAATAGCATTTTGTACGTGAGGCATTGCGCAGCGATCAAGCGAGCCAGCCGCCACCAAAAATCTTGTTTTTATGTAGAAACGTCTTGAAATCCACACGGTTTGAACGGAGCTTTCTTTAACAGGCGACCGGGGTTCGTCGCTGTGGTTTCGGGGGGGACAACGACGGAGGAGTGGACAGACACAAGAGAGAGCCTACTTTTTGGACTACAAGTTTCTCTCTAGGAAAAGACAGAGAGACAACCACAGAAACAGGAGAGGAAAGACTTCTTCTCCTCGCGTGGGATAAAGATGGAATTATCCCTACTATGGCTTTGTGGATGTTTATTCGCGTTTCTTTCACCCGCACCACCGGCGAACGCACAGGAGGGAGGTGAGTGTTGGCTTGTTTCATGCTGTTTCACACCCGGGTGTCAACATCGAAATGATCGCTCGCCCTTTCATCACGGAGAAAGAACAGCTCATTTGAACACATTAGCAACTCGGAGTCCCTCACAGCCACGTCGAGTCTGTGGGGGCTATGGGGCTATAGCCCCCATGAAGAATTAAATAGCCCCTTTTAGCCCCCATGAACATTTTCGTGGACATTTTATATTAACATTAGTTACATTACAGATTTTCTGACTCTGTCACAGACTGCATACTATGTTACATTCCGAAAATGTGAACCTCTCCACTGGCTGTTCAGAGGTGTTAAAATGGGTTGGGTGCGGCCACCAAGTACTCAAATGCTAATCAGGTTTCTTTTGTTTTCACCTAGCCAGGTATGTATAAATATGCCTACAGTACAGTGTCAGTGTGATGCTTACTTCATTCACAATGAAACCACCACCAGCTAAGAAGGGTCGCTTCGTCCAGACAGAGGAAGCTACAGTTCTCCAGTGATGCCAGCCTGTCGCCGCTTAAACCTGCCGAAGAAGCTACTATTCCAACGGCACTTTTATCGGGCCGTCGCCGTGTTCTGTCCTTGCCGGGCTCACCGCGCCGTTATATTAATTTTCCAATGTAAATTTCACCCAGATTGGACTCGGTTCAGCGGCCGCATGCTGCTGTCCGCCCCCCCCCCACACACACACACACACACCGACAGTCAGAGAACTGACTCACTAAACAACACTAAACAACGTTGGATTCGTACAGTGCAGAATGCAGATAAGTGTAGGCCTATGTTCTTATTATAATTGTGAGTTTGTTTTTTAACATGCACCGCGAGTCCACGGGAGCCGATCTACAAGCTCACAACGCGTTGCACTGCGAGTAGCCTAGAGAAGGCTGTCAAGTGAGCAGCGCAATCGAGCATGCTATAGAAATATCCTAATAAATAAATAAAAAGGTGTCGCTTGCAGGGGCAGTTTCCTTATGGGACTTGCCTCTAGAATGCATGCATATAGGCATGCAAGTGCACTCGGCATTTATATATCATATATATAGACTAGTACGAAGTATAATTAAATGATCACAGGCAGTCTAGGTCGGGACACATGAAATCCACGTAAATGCCTTTCCGCTAGCTTCACGTCATTATATCAGCGTAAACGCGAGAAAACATCAACTTCTTTTTTTTCACCGCTGGGGGGAGGCGGGGCTGCGGATAGCCCCCATGAGGATCATCAGAACTATTCGGGTCTGGTCCCTCACAATACTACATTTATTTACAATTAATATCATGAGTGGTGCGAGGAGCCGAGGAGGTATACCGATGTGTATTTGAAATGTTCCTTAAAAATAGGCTACTAATTTTAAGGAACAATAATAATACAATATATATATATTAAAATATCCAACCGTTATAAATGGACGCACACGCTTGCTCAAAAATACAAGCCGCCCTGATGATTATTACATTTTTAGCTAATTAGGGGGACGGACATGCAGGTGAATCGTTTTTTTTTAACAAAAATGTAGAGGCTATTATCATGACCACGGCCTTAACCCTTCAACACTGAGGGCTCACCGGTCAGTCTTGAGTTAGCGCATAATAAAACAAATGTTTTATCGTTTTCTCAGTCTCGTTCAAACAGCAACTGCCTTCAAGAGGCAGGCTTCGGGGTATAGGCCCGGTAGGCTATAGTCACATGTGCCCATGATATGGAATTTTTTAACGGCTATTTAGTTTTAAAGTTTTTGCAGCCGTGCAGTTTGACAGTTTTTACCAGCTGTGACCCAACTGGTCTGATTTCACGTTGTTCCTCATGGGATCCCCCCCCACTGTCGAACAACATCCTTATAATCATTTAATTTACACGCGTGCACCTTCTAAGAAGAAAATGCAAATAGTTTTTATTTAGATTTTTCACTTAATTATATCGTGCCCACGTGGATGAATGATCATTAGTATATAGCATGCATGCTGCATGCCTGTTAGTTAATAACACTGCATGGTTTTCAAAGTGGGGTCTAGTGACCCCCATGGGGTTCTTGAGGGGGGCTTCCAGGGGGTCCCATGCATGGTAAATGAGTTAAAATAGAATCAAAACCAACTAGTTCAACCACTTTAACCCTATAATAAATAATACATCTACACCAGCCATTTGAAAATAGCCGCCCGGTCAACTTAGCTCACAACACATGAGCTTGTAGATCTGCAATTTAAAAAAGAAATCTTGAATATAAATGTTCTTATATACCGGTATCATTTATTTATTTAAAAAACAGGGGGGAAAAAAGGAGTTCCTGGCACACTATTTTCAGATGGGGTCCAGACAGTTTGAGAAGCAGTGGTTTATAGGAGAGCTGACCGTGGTATGGTAGGGTAGGGCAGTTAGGATAGGTGGTCGTGACTCGTGGTAGGGGGCTAGGCAGGCTCTCTGCGGTGGGCTGTAGCCACACAGCGGGCGGAGGTCGCTGCTCTGACCGACGCTACTGCTGTGGTCGTCCGTCACTCCAAGACAAGTTCTCCCGGCCGGTGGTGCAGTGCGTGTGTGTGTGTGCAGTGTTGAGAGTGAACAAATGGAAGCAATATAAACCCCTCCAAAGACCATTATTATTTTTGCCCGGTCATAAACGGTTGTTTTCGTGCGCGCAAAGACAACACCGGGTTTTACGCAAAGCTCCGCGTGGCGGGCGGCTCAAGAACATTTCTTGGCGGCCAACACAGTGATGTAGCCTGCCCTTAGTTAGTGCCCTACCTAATTAATCTGGAAATGTATGGAAATGTGATGTCCGAAATGGTTGTGGTTTGGTCAGCAAACGGCTTTATTTCAGTATAGGCTTTTAGTTGGAGGGACTAGGGACTTAGGGAACGGCTGTTTTTGACCGGAGATGATTAGTCTACAAGCAGCACATGCACGGCCACCGCGTGTCAAAGAAACTGCATGACTCCAAAATATTGAACAAAATGCATATGACCAATATTTTACCTTTGAGGCTATTTAACAATCGAATTTAAACTCTGGAGGTGTAGGATATGAGATTATAGCTTTGGTTCGTGTTTAAGGTGTGAAAATGTAAAAATGTTAAACATGCCTGCCATGCAGGTCTAGTCTAGAGGCTATCGCCTTTTGCGTAATATTGTTCCAAAAATATAGCCTATCATAATATTCGAGATAAGCAACTATATAACAGTAGGCATAGCAGTTAAAATTGAAATGTCGTTTTATCTCAAAACCCCGTATAGGGAGCAGGTGTGAGGAGTTGCAGCAGCCCTGCCGAGAAGAACATATTGGCTATTATTTTAAAAACAGCTATAGCCTACTGTAAAATACAGTTGTAGGCCTATTCATGCAGTCTTGCAATAGTATGGAACAACACAAACTAATATGTATAATTGATAAAGAATGAGATAGCCTTGTGGTTTTATCTTGAAGAAATATAGACTAAAGCCAGATTCTATAGGCCCTGATTGAGCCTATACGAGTCTATTAGGTCGACTATACTGCAAAGAGGTGCACGCAGTGCTCGTTCAGTCAGTGTGCCAACCAGATGCGAAATTGATGCCTCGACTTTAGTCATCATTTTATTTGTAGACAGACTCTCTCTCTCTCTCTCTCTCTCTCTCTCTCTCTCTCTCTCTCTCTCTCTCTCTCTCTCAGACAGGTATAGGCTACTAGTTTCTGCCAGTCTGTCTTGGTCGTTTCCCCTTGGTTTTCAGCATAACATGCAAGAGGTAGCCGTAGGGAGTTGTTTTTGAGGGGCTGGTGGAGAGGATAAATTGATTCAGTGCCTGTTTGTCGCTTTAAGCAACAGCAATTTGACTGTAATTCAAATCCATCTGGCATTCCATACAAAACTGCGGCTCCGAGGGGAGAGGAGGAGTGGTGGGATAGTTTTTGTGAAGTTGGCTAAGTTAGAGGTAGGCTATATTTCTCGATTTAGAGACTTCTAAGCCTGGGGTTTTCCAGATCCCATGACTTGGACTGAGTGGTGTATTTTTTGGAGGGAAGGATGCGGGCAGACTCTTTCATTACCTCACATTATATCTACCAGTTGTGAGATAGGGTATGCCTGTGGGCTTCTACAGTCTATAAACTCCATTGCAAAAAAATAAGGTCCCTTAAAGGTTTAATTAGCTTACTATTAATATGTTTTTCTATATTTTCGAACTTTGATTCTATCTATCTATCTATCTATCTATCTATCTATCTATCTATCTATCTATCTATCTATCTATCTATCTATCTATCTATCTATCTATCTATCTATCTATCTATCTATCTATCTATCTATCTCTCACACAATCACTCTCACACGCACACACCCACAGTCGCACACGTATTGAAATAAAACAAAAACATGGGATTTTGCATAAATTATACCGCCAGCTTGATCAAATGAGAGAAGCAACAGATAAAGATGATGGATAATGTTTGGACTTATGCCTAGGTTGCTTTACCACCCGAGGCTGAAGGCTATACACACCAAAGTTCAACATCACTTCAACTTTTCCTTAATTTAGGGATCCCCTGGGGTTTGACTGCAGTCACAGTGCATGCAAATGTACACAGGCAGCGGTAGCCTATAGCCTCTGAGGGCTCTGCTGTAATAACGTTTTACAGATGCTCTCATAGCTACCTGCCAGGTGCTGCTGATACTCTTTTCTTCTTTGCTCCAGAGAGACGGAGGAAGTAGAAACAGACCCACAGATGCAGAGCAATGGAAAGAGAGGCTATAGAAAGACTAGGTGTGAGAGAGAGACAGGCAGACAGAGTGGGTTAGAACTGGAAAAAAGAGGCGAGCAGCGCGGAAGAGTGATTTTTCTTTTTAATCCTCCCTGTTTGATCCTGTTTCTCCATTCCGTTTGATCACAGCTGTGCCTGGAAGGGAGATAAACGGGTGTAATTGGCCACTCAAGGCCAGATGTCTGACTCTATACATGCCTTGTCTGATGAAATATACTTAGTTTCATACTAATAGTGAGAAATAGGCTATTAGTATAGTGTTGTTAAATCCACTGGTGGGTTGTAGATGCTGGGTTCTTAAGCTGTAGTGTCATGACCCACAGTGGATTACAAATCTGTTTCTGGTGGTTACGATGAGTTTTTTCCCACAAAAAAAAACAACTCGCAGCTGAGCAGACTGATAAACTCCATTTCATTCAAGTTTGTTTGCCTATTCATGTAAAGTTACTTCTGTTGGTTGCAGGGTGCTTTTGGTGGTCCCAGCATGCAATATACCACTGAATGACTGAAGATATATGTCTTCCATATGTCCAACTCCTAATGTATACTTGTATAGGAGTATAATCAGAAGCATGAGTTAAGTCCGTTGCTCTCCCCAGGTTGGCGGAGGGTGTGTAGAGCCCAGGATCACAGTAGATGATTGACACAGGGGTGAAAAATGGGTTACAAAATCGTGGGATAAAAAATATATTAAAAAAAGGAGTATAATCAGACTTGAAGAGAAAATGTGCAGAAGGTGTAATGTATAGGAAAGATGCATCTTGGGGACCGTTCTGCAGTACCACTGTGCAGCATTCACTGTTAATGGCAAGGCTGTTTTTGAGTGGTGCAGCCACTCCAAGGAACAGCAATGTTCACCCATTTTGGGCGGGAACCCCTTTTGGTGTTTCAAGCATTCTGTTATACTTGAGCTATTGGAAAATAGCAGATCTACAAAGACTTGTAGGTCTGCTATTTTGAAAAATCGTAAAAATGTGGCACAAATCTTTGAATAGGTATATTTTCTTTCAAAGCGAAAGTTTTTTGTCAGGCCTAAATGGGTTAAGCAGGTACAGTATGTGTTGGTCTGTATCATGGGCCTCTCTAGTCTCTAGTATGTAACTGCTATATTATGCTAACAAGGGTTATAATTTATAACCCTTAGCACACTAGCAGTTACTACTACAT
>NC_137877.1:26363974-26368974 GCF_963924005.1 Protomyctophum bolini | reverse complement strand
GTACAGTGCAGTATATTGCAGATATACAAGCTCGCAATGTGTCGCAATGCAACACGTTGGAAGCTTGTATTGATCGCCCTTTTGTAATGTTTCGTACTGTACCGTAAACCCGCTTCTCCCATCGATGCTGGATCGATCCGTCTAATATTAGAATGATCAATGCGTCTGATCCACGGATCAATAACACCACCGATACGGACGTAAGAGGTTTGCCAGTTCAAGCTGAGACAGAGAGAGTGCACGTGTCAGGGTGAAAGAGCCATGATGTCACTGAGAACACTTAAAGCCTCACTTCTAGTTGCTGTGGTGGGAAGTAACCAAGTACATACCAGATAACCAGGGGTTAAATATCCACCAGTAGATCACAAAGGCTGTGCAGTTATTGGTTCCCAACCTTTTTATGCTGAAGTACCATCTCAGAAAATATTTGGCTCTCCAAGTACCACCATAATAAGTATTAATAATATATAAAATATTTGGCTCTCCAAGTAGCACCATAATAAGTATTAATAATATATAAAATATTTGGCTCTCCAAGTAGCACCATAATAAGTATTAATAATATATAAAATATTTGGCTCTCCAAGTAGCACCATAATAAGTATTAATAACTGACTGCCCTTTTTGTTTCATTCCTAAGCCAATAATGCTGCTGCTCTGACAAAACTCTGTCTAATCAGTAATAAGCGCAACTGATGATATTTCTATGTGTTTAATCCATGCTAAAATGTTATTCTATTAACGGCTAGGTGTGTTGTCATGCTCATTTCAACAAGGCTGAATAGCCTATTTCCATTGCTTGGTCAGAAGAACTACCTGTAGTAATATAAACAAATATTTCATTCCAATGTTTTCTCCTTTTTTGGGCGACTCCTCTGTATACCACCAGAGGGGGGCTCAAATACCACCAGTGGTACTAGTACCAGTGGTACCAGTGGTACTAGTACCAGTGGTACTAGTATCAGTGGTACTAGTACCATTGGTACCAGTGGTACTAGTACCAGTACCAGTGGTACTAGTACCAGTGGTTGGGAACCTCTGTAAGACCACTTGACATGCCCCTAATAAAATTCACACCTGTGTGAAGTGAGGGGCGCTCTTATCATTATACATCATCTTATTCTGGCCAATCACAATTTGCGTCCTCACTTTTGTCTTCAATGTTATTGCACAAACACTCAAAACTGGCCATTCATTGTCAATGGCATTCAACGTTTGTGTCAGGAGTAGGACAATGTTTGTGTTTACACAAATCCTCAAAGCTGGACATTAAAAAATATATATAATCTAAATAACTATTTTTGGCATTTGAATTAAGGTGACTTGATTGATTTACATCAAAATGGTCTTGACAGCTCAAATAGCCTTGCACACAAACGTCAGTAGCATTACAAAGTTATATACACGATAAAAGAAAGAAAACACTACCAATTACACCCCCCACACACCCCTATTTCACATTTCAAGTGCGTTTGTATTGAGGGGGCTATTTTCAGCAATAGGAGTCAAATGGTTCCATTTGTACACTCTCAGAGTTAAGGGGGTCCTTGCAAATAAAACATTTGAGAACCACTAGTACTAGTTGGATTCCTAATGTGTCATAGTGTCATAGTAAATAAGTGTCATTACATATTCTGAAGAAAAACCTGAGACTTTGTATTCAGTAATTGGGTCTAATGATCAAAATAAGAACATTATAAAATTTGCCACGGACAAGACCATTCTTGACACGGACACGTCAGTTTAACCTCTGGTTAAACTGACACTCGGGAGTTCACTATATAGGCTACGTCTCAGATGTTCTTTCAGGTACATAATTAGCTATAGCCAGCGCCATAGGAGTCATTTGGCCGGGTGTCACTGTCAGATTCCTAGTGGTTAAACACTAATCCAGGTGGCGTTGAGAATGAGATCTGGTGTGGCTGGATGGGCTTACGTATGACTTGTAACTCTACTCTGGTCTCAGTATACTGCATGGAGATGGAAGCGAGATAGGGAGGAGAATGAGATGGAATGGAAAGTCTGGCCTGCGGTGTGAGGGAGGGAGGATTGGGAGAGAGAGATGGAGAGACAGAGAGAGAGAGAGAGAGGGGGGGGGGGGTTGATGATACACTCTAATTGTTCACAGACAGTATGAGGTGGAGGCCAGGGATTGCTGCCAAATTGTCTATCACTCTGTGTGTGTGTGTGTGTGTGTGTGTGTGTGTGTGTGTGTGTGTGTGTGTGTGATCCAACCTGAAGTCTTCCTCCATCAGCTCTTGCTTGGTCATACATATGGAACATATGGATCCAAACCAACTGTTTGTGGGTGTACGTGCGTGCGTGTTTGAATTTGTATGCCTATTCATGGTTTTGCCATTGTATACGGTATATACATATGGTCTTTGTTTATTTGTGTGTGTGTGTGTGTGTGTGTGTGTGTGTGCGTGTGCGTGTGTATTTGCTGTCAGAGAAGGTTTAGAGTATCAGAGTCTATTTATGGAGTTAAAACATGTTGTATTCTGCTCAGTAGTGTAACTTGTCTTGGCTGTGCAGTTCTCTCAACACGCTGGTGATAAATACATAAAGAAATCAACAGATCTCAGATTAGTTCACTCAACACGCTGGTGATAAATACATAAAGAAATCAACAGAGATCTCAGATCAGCGGTGCGCTGTCGATAGGCCTGTCACAATTATTACATAATCGTCTAATCGCAATCATTTGAGAAAATCGTCAATCGTTTCCACGTTGGAAAATTAACATAGCAGATTTTTTTTTTTAAGATATAATTTTGCGGCTTACGGCTTTTATTGTTTTTTTGAAGGGACAGACAGTAGGCTGACAGGAAACGGGAGAGAGATGGGGAAGACATGCAGTAAAGGCCGTGTCGGGCTCGGGAGTCGAACCCGCGGCACACTGCGACTGGATTACCAGTCGGGTGACCAGACGGTTACGCCACCGCCTGGGCAACATAGCAGATCTACAAGCTTACAACACGTCACGGAACATTTTATTTTCAAGAAAACTTGAATTGGGACATTCTACACAATGAGTACCTTTACTTTTGCTACTTTTAAGTAACATTTAGATGCCAATACCTTTGTACTTTTATTCAATTGCATTTTGAATTGCATTTTGAAGTTTTGAAGTTACTTGTATATATAGTATTTCTATATTGCAGTGTATTGCAAAAACATCGGAACACCTTCCCCAGATCTGTACCTACACCGCACCACACACAAACCCTTCCCCAGATCTGTACCTGCACTGCACCACACACAAACCCTTCCCCAGATCTGTACCTACACCGCACCACACACAAACTGACTTCCGTCCTTGCTATAGTATAGTGCACGTGAGCTGGTCCATAACCCTAACCCTGCTCCGTACAATAGCTCCACACACCGAGCTCCATACAATAGCGTCCTATACAATGGACATGTTATGTTGCCGGGTGTCATTGACATACATGGGTTTCCCATCGATGTCGGCATACGTCTGTGAGGCAGTGAATGGGTCGCATTGTCTGCAACGAGACATTGACTTATGACCAGTGACAAGTGTGTCCGCTCTATGACAGTAACTGAACCACTCATTCACTCACTCACTCACTCGCTCTGTGTGTGTGTGTGTGTGTGTGTGTGTGTGTGTGTGTGTGTGTGTGTGTGTGTGAGCGCGCGCGCGCACGCATGCACATGGTCATAACGTGCACGTGGTCATAATCTTCCTTGGTCAGAATGGAGTCTTTGTGCTACTATATATGGACTCTGACCGCGTGCACGCACACACGCATGCAGTTGTCTTTCCCTAACATCCTGTCTTGTTAACTTTATCTGTTTAACTTCGCTCTGATATTGAAAGTTCTGCTGATAAAAATTGTGTTTAACTGATCTTTAATCCGTGCCCAGCCGAATACAAAGACGCTCCGATTAGTCAAGGCATGCCAGGCAATGAGCTGACCCTGAGTCAGCGCGTAGGGAACACTCAGACAGCATAGATCTGTATCTGCTGCTAAAGTGGTTATACATTTGCTTAACACGGGCGCTGATAGGATCCAGCGTTCACCCTGCTCCACCGCTGTTGTGTCTTCCAAACTACTTTCCCACATGCTTTCCTACCATTACATTACTTTTCCTAACTCTCTTCTCATGCTTTTATAGGCCTACTCAAACATTGTAGCGCCAAGCCTTGTGAGCTTGTACATTTTCACCGAGCAGCGCCATCGCAAAAGCTACTTCAGGTTCCATCTCAGCATCACATCCTCTTGTGATGCTATTACCCTGTCCTCATCGGCCCTGTCCGTCTGTCTGTTAGCAACATAACATGAGAAACCATGCCACCGGGCATTGGTTGCTTCATGACGTCCCGACAATAGATGATTCAGCAGAGGAATAAAACGTATTCACTTAGAGTAGAAATAGTTGGGTTTATACAGATTATAGATGTATTGCTATAGAGTTGTCTGGTTTTGACTTTGTATTCTTATTTCTTTGATATACATAGCTTTATTATCTGAGGAAAAGGTTGCTTGATCTCCTGACAAAACACATTTTTGTATTATAACTTAAATTAGATAAAAAACGTATTGAATCGTCTCCCAGCATGCTAAGATACATGACATCTTTGTTATTATACTGAACCCCTTATCTCAGAAAGTTAATAGTGTCTTTTCGTAGGCTGCATGATGTTAAAAAAAAGGAAAAAGGATGAGATGGGAAAGGGTTTAAGTCGTGATATTGATCTGCTACTGAATTCTAAACTGTATTATTGCAAGGCTATCCATGTAGTCAGTGAAATGTACTCAAATATATATAGAGAAACTCCTCTCTGTCGGATGGAAACATCATAATGAAAACTGTTACTTTTCAGGATTCAAATTCAAAAGAAGCAGATCCACAAGCTCAAAACGTGTCCCTTCGCACTGCGTTTCGACCTTGTAGATCTGCTACTTTTGATGCAAGTTGAAGTTGTAGATCTGCTATTTTCAAAAGATATATTTTTCTTACATTTTGAACTT
>NC_137877.1:26333974-26361474 GCF_963924005.1 Protomyctophum bolini | reverse complement strand
ACACACACACATCTCTGCTTTGTAGAGAAAGAAAAGTTTGTTGTCAGTCAATGCCTTTTCTGTCTCATGCTGATGAGATAATGCTTCATCATTAACCACTTAAACCCTAGTTAACTTTTTTTTGTTCCACCCTAAAGCATCAGCTACTAGAAACCTACACTGTGCCGTACTGAAGACGCCACAAATCAATGAATCCGTTGATAGAAAATTCATACATTTTATAGAAACCCGATAATCACGCATGTGACGTGTTGACCGGCGTGCAGAAATCGATCTGTCTTTGTATTTGTTTCGTGCGGAAAGTGATGTTTTTGACAGCAGCTTAAATAGTACATTGTGCAATTTCTAGATGTCATTACGGGTTTCAGGTAATTGTGCACTATATAATTCCACATATTTACAACAGTTATGGACTGGGGGGGGGGTGTGTTAATGGATTCATAATAACCTTTAGGGCCACGGTATAAGGGTATAAGCACAAGAGAAAGTGTGCTCGGCCTGTGGTGTGACTGACACACCGAGTGACACCTCCCAGAGGAGTGATTGACACCGACCGATGCCGGAGGACAAACAGACGGACAGGAGACGAGTCGTCTGCCGCCCTAATTAGATAAGTACTGTAGAGCAGTGGCCAATCATGACTCAGCGCCGCTCCCCTTCCCAGTCCCGTCTCCCTGTCACATGTCACGCCGCAGAATTCCAACATTAGCCGTTCACCACAGGCCCGGTTTCAGTTACCATCCCATGTTGGTGTGTGTGTGTCCACAGGATGTACTGATTTCCGTCAGGATCTTAGTTTTATTAAAAAATTCTCACCAATCTAGGTTTTAAATGTGATCCATGTGATAAAAAGACATATCTCTTCCTCCCAGTGCGACTTCCAGTGCTGTGTGTCGTTTTGCAGCTGCGTGTCCATGTGTCATGGGATTCTTGTAAATGTGTGGTATGTCCCAATCACATGATAAAAAACTGGCATGCCAACAGAAAAGAGACTATAGTGTTATGTGTGTGCATCCCCGCACGCGCACATGTGTGTTTGTGTGTGTGCGTGTGAACGTGCTCCGATAGTCGTACAAAACGGTAACTTACAACGGCAGTACATCGAATAAAATCTCTGCTTTATATGCACTGTGCAACGAGTCATCACGAGAGAAGTTAAGCAGAGGTCAGAGGTTAGAGGAAAAAGCTTTTTCGAGACATGGAAATGCCATCACTTGCTATTCCACTGACGATAAAAGTATATGCACAATAATACCTCTCTGCACAGTATATGCACAATAATACCTCTCTGCACAGTATATGCACAATAATACCTCTCTGCACAGTATATGCACAATAATACCTCTCTGCACACAGTGACGGAGGTTAGCCTAAATGTAACATTACCACAATAATACAACTCTGCACACAATAATACCTCTCTGCACACAGTGACGGAGGTTAGCCTAAATGTAACGTTACCACAATAATACCTCTCTGCACACAATAATACCTCTCTGCACACAATAATAACTCTCTGCACACAGTGACTGAGGTTAGCCTAAATGTAACGTTACCACAATAATACCTCTCTGCACACAATAATACCTCTGCACACAATAATACCTCTCTGCACACAGTGACTGAGGTTAGCCTAAATGTAACGTTACCACAATAATACTTCTCTGCACACAATAATACCTCTCTGCACACAGTGACGGAGGTTACCCTAAATGTAACGTTACCACAATAATACCTCTCTGCACACAATAATACCTCTCTGCACACAGTGACGGAGGTTAGCCTATATGTAACGTTACTGAAAATGTAAGGACGCTCATCCGTTCATTATTATTTTCAGAGTCAAATGAACACTCCAGCTTTGACTTTGTGTCTGCCGTGTTCAGTGTTCACTACCTGTCTGTCAAATCACATCTGCCGCTTTTCATCTTTTAATCTTAAGGCCCCATCAGTGTCAACCACTTCAGCTAATTAAAGACGTACAGTCATTTGAGTGACAAAATAAATCCCACTTTCTAAAGCACTTCTCTCTCTGCCCATGAAACACTTTCTCAGCTTGGCAGAGGACATCTTTTTTTGGCGGTTCTTTTATGCACTATATCCTAACCTCTCCTCTCTTTTAGCTGAAATGTCTCCCCAGGGCCCAAACAATAGTGAAAATAGCAGATCTACAAGCTCTGTGAGCTTCGTAGATCGGCTATTTTCACTTCTACTTAAACATTTGTTTTATAATTTATGGAACTTCCTAGACTTTTCTTTGAAATTACTGAAAAAAATCATTGAATCTGTTTTTAATTAATTCAACAATGTTTTGAAATGATAATAATTAAAAACAAGATGTAGGAAACCCATAAAAATGTGTCAGCGACCCGCACTGGAACCAGTGGAATAGACTGTTTTCCGCTCTCTGTCTCTGGCAGCAAGGACACACACACACACACACACACACACACACACAGCTGCTCAGAAAAAAGTGCAGAGTCAGGGTCCGTTGGGGGGCCGGCTCAAATCATAGTGACAGCTACCTCCTTCCCACCCGCCCCCTCTCTCTCTCTCTCTCTCTCTCTCTCTCTCTCTCTCTCTCTCTCTCTCTCTCTCTCTCTCTCTCTCCCCGCCCTGTGCTCTCTCTCTCCTCTACTCCCCTGTTCTCTGCCCCCCTCCTCCTGTGGCTTTTTGTAACCTATTTTCTTATCTTCTGGTAGCCTTCCCATTTGGTCTCCTTCTTGGTCTTTTGCAATTCCTCTCTCCTCTCCTCTCCTCTCCTCTCCTCTCCTCTCCTCTCCTCTCCTCTCCTCTCCTCTCCTCTCCTCTCCTCTCCTCTCCTCTCCTCTCTCTGCTGTGTGCCAACCATTTATAACCGACATCATTATTCAGCATAGCGTTCCAGAAAGCACAGGCCTCCGTCCAAATGACACACTCATCTCAACTCATTCCTCCCTCCCTCCATCTTTCCCTCTGTCCCTCACAGCCACCACACTTTCCCTTCTTCACGTCTACTCTTTTCATCTTCAAAAACTCACACGCTCTCTCTATCTATCTCTGTCCCTGCCCTTCTTTCTTCCACCTTTCTGTCGCTTGTATTTGTCAACTCACCTCTCACTCTCTCAAATCTGTTCATCTCTCACAGGCTCACCTCTCCTTGCTCTCGCCTCTCTGCTCCTCTGTGTCAATCCATCTGTTTAATCTCCCCTGTCTGTCTGTCTCGCCCCATGTCCCTCTGTCTGTCTGCCCCTCTCTCCTTCTCTTCTCTGTCTCTCTGTCATTGCCTGGTATTACACACACATACCCCAACACGCCATAGAAACGCAAGCATACATGACTGATGCATACATGTGAAAGATGAACAAACACAGGGAACCAAATGTATACAAATACACACTCACTCACTCACTCAAATGCATGCACACAGTAAAACTGGACCCTTATTCTTATAGTGTGTGTGTACACACACATGCATGGCAAACAACACTCAGCGACGCAGTTGAAATGTATAAGTGTGGGGCTTCGAGTTAAGAAATGATTTATACGACAGCATAGCCGAGGCTGACGATAATGGTCCCACTAATGATTTAGACCTTGCCTTTGTACTCTGCCTCAATCAATCATTTAACTACACACCACATCACTTCTCTGTCCCCAACCATCTCTCTTCATCGTGGAGAGGTTTAGCTTTTTATTAATGATATCACAATACCGCACGAACGGCCTTGCAATTCAGAGATGAACGCGAAACTTAGAGAAACGGGCCTGCCACACAGCGTGTGAATTTCTGGAGACATTTTACCTGCAAAACTAATTATCTCGCGCGCACGCACACCCACGCACGCACATGCCTGGCATGAGAGCAGCGTTAGTCCTCAACAACCCTGGTGTCCTGGAGAGACAGAGAAAGGAAGAGAGCAAAAACAGATGGATGAGATGTGACACTAGCCCCAGCCCTAGGGGAGGGAGACACAGAGTAAAACACACAGAGAGAGAGAGAGAGAGAGAGACGACACACAGGGAGCAAAAGAGATGGAGAGAAAATAAAATATGTATACAGAGAGAGAGAGAGAGAGAACTAGGAGAGGCGAGTATAAGAGAGACGTTCAGCTACCAGCTGTGGCCAGTTAGCAGCTGTCTGTATGTTTGCATTAGCGTCACAGGTACACAGATGCTAGCTAACGCTAGCACAGGAGTCATGCTGCATGCTAATATAATATAAAGCTAGAACAGTTTTAATTTTGTTGACTAAGACTAAAAGACTAAGGTTTTTGATATTTATAGTCGAGTAAGACTTTTTAGACGTTGATCCAAAATATATCGTGTACAGCTATTGTTATTTAGTGGTGTGGAGCCGCCAACATGCCCATTTAAGACGACGTATTTATAGTTATCTTTATAGTAATCGCGCTCAGCTTGAGCGGTGCTTTGAGCTTAACATATATGTTAACCGCACGGCTGGGTCAAGCGCCGACAAGAACTGATCTTCAAGCTGACAAGATCAGTTATTCTCTTTGGCTTTAGGGTTTAGCTCTACAGATGTTCTCAAGTCTGTTTCTTATATCTCAACAGGCATAGGTTATGCACAGACGCACACACACACACACACACGCACACACCCATGCATGCACCGTGCGCGCTATGAAAGGTAATGATGATAGCATCACTGCTCTGACTTACAGACACTCCCTGAAGGTCTACCTGATCAATGTCTGTTACTGTAATGACTGTGTGTGTGTGTGTGTGTGTGTGTGTGTGTGTGTGTGTGTGTGTTTGTGCGTCGGTAAGCGCACATCTATTTGAAGGACTGACCCTGATCAATGCGTGTAATGAGGAATCGATTGGTTGTCCTGGAGACTGCTGTTGGGCACGCGTGCACAAACACACACGCGCACACACACACGCGCACACACACACACACACACACACACACACACACACACACACACACACACACACACACACACACACAGTGTCCATCTGTCTGCAGTAATAGGCCTATTACTTGATAACAGTGAAGTCAGTCATTCTCCTCACTCTCTGTTAACTGCCTCACTGACAGACTTACTAGGCCTGCTCTTTCTTAAACACACGCGTGCGCGCACACACACACACACGCGTGCGCGCACGGACACGCATGCACACACTTATCGCCTGCTCTCTTGACAGATAGACTGACCAGACCGACTTTCGCTGACATGAGTTGTCCCTCCTAGCAGGTCAGATAAATGTGTTAAGTTCTGCTTTTCTACGAATTGTTTAGTTGACTTTTCCTGCACTGGGTAGTGGGCAATAATACTAGTACGTTTTTCTATACCATAGAGTCCATAGTTTGTGAACCCAGGGGCCTGGGCTAATCTGACAAATGGATTTAGCACATTTAAAAAACATAATCTCCTAGAAAATAATAAAGAAAATAATCCATAGTTTCAGCCCTAGTCCCCCATCTTAGCTGCTATCCATTGTACTCATCTGAAATGTTTTAGTTTTAGTCTAGTTTTATAGTCGACAGACATGTTTCACAGTCTTTTAGTCTAGTTTTATAGTCGACAGACATGTTTCACAGTCTTTTAGTCTAGTTTTATAGTCGACAGACATGTTTCACAGTCTTTTAGTCTAGTTTTATAGTCGACAGACATGTTTCACAGTCTTTTTCGTCGACGAAATCAACGCTGCTGCTGCTATCCAAAGCGAACACATTCTCGTCCATGCTTTGGATCCTGAGCCTGTCATTTGATAAGCCACGCGTGCGGCTGTGTCTGAGTCAGCACTGGGCAGAATAAGGTCCACTTCCTCTGAGAAGCATGTCTTCATTTGGACCGTGGTGGTTTCACTTCTGCTGCTGGGAAGTGAAACCACTAAAGTAAGGTCCCTCTAATCACAAATCAAAACATACAGCATTAAAAAAGACGCGATAACATAAACAAGTTGAACTAGGCAAGCCTATAGCCTAAATTAATTGCATGCATTGCCATACAACCATGCACATGTACCCTATCCTGTCCCTATTTTGAGGCATTCAACATTAGCGGAAAATTGCCGATCTACAATCTCATAATGAGTTACATATTGATGTTATTAGTTTCAGTAGTCATATAGTTTATAGTTATAGCTGACCATTATAATGATATGTTGGGATACTGCTGATGAGCCATAATTATGTACTGCTGGGCCAATCATTTTGTGTCATACCCCAAGATCTCATCTTGGTTCTAGTGAACGTGGCAGTGCTGGTAAACGGGAAGTTGAGTCATTCTTCTGAATAAGTTCATGTTGATGAAAGTCATCTATGACCTGAAAGACTTTCCTTTATGGCAGCTGAATTCCCACTAAAGCTCCTTCCACATTATAGCGGCAGAAATGTTGTTCATTCACAAGGTCGTACCGTGCAATGAAAACCATGCCACAGACATATGTAGTATATGGGTGATGATTAATATAGTGTTAGGATACTGGCACGGTACCACGTTCTGCCGTTTCACAAAGACGCACAGCAAAATGCCCTCTTTATGTCGTGAGTTTGGCGGCAGTTTTTCTCATTTTCACACAATCAGATCAGCATTGGGAGCTTGAGTGCTCTAAAGTTTACTTATATTGATTTATGGGAGACAACGGGGTAGGAAATGGGGAACGATTAAACATTTAACTGACACCGCGCTGGAAAAACAGATTGCAAAGAATTGACCAAATTTTGCATTCCAGGGCCCCGTTTCTGTGTCGTCTGGTGGACGATGTATGATGGAAATGAACTCTCACAGTAAAATGTGAAATGCCCGCACATCTCTGGCCGACGAGGCGTAATGAAGAAGCATACATGTGTTGCTATGTTGAGTTAGTCGGGAAAGCACGTGGCTGGTTTGCATGGTGTTTCATTCAGTCAGTCAGTCAGTCAACCAACCACATTACTATTATGGGCTGGATCGCCCCAGAGTCCAGCAAAATATACAGACATAAATATCGAATCAAGCCTTCGCTTTTGTTACACTAACAGTTTAGCCCCTCTCTGGGCAGGGACAAAAATGCTTGTCAGCGCGCATTGTCATTGACAAACATTAAATACAGAGCGAGCAGACGTCTCGGTGTGGTTGGGTTTGACAGACGCTCACAATCAAGCGCGTACGCACGCATGCGCAGTTGTGCACGTTTGTGTTGTGTGTGTGTGTGTGTGTGTGCACGGCCGCTTTTTTGTTGTTCCTGGTGCGTTAGACATCACACCCCGGCCCTGTCCCAGGCGGTCAGCTGTCGCTTTGACACAGACGTCAGTCTGGCTTGGTGACAATAGTACATTAGTACGTCCACTGCCAGCTCACACAGGTGGCATAACAATCTCCCCATTCTGTGTCAGTACCTATTCCAGAATGATTTCAGGACATTCTCTGGACAGGCTGTTTAAAGGGGCTAATATCCTCTCTCTCTCTCTCTCTCTCTCTCTCTCTCTCTCTCTCTCTCTCTCTCTCTCTCTCTCTCTCTATCTCTTTCTCCCCCTCTCTGTGTGTGTGTGTGTGTGTGTGTGTGTGTGTGTGTGTGTTGCAGACGCTCTGTCTGCTTGAGGGGGAACCCCTGATGTTTGATGGGAATGTGCAGGTGTGAGAAAACAGCTCCCAACCTGGAGAGAGAGAGACGGTGGGGGGGGGGGGGGGGGGGGGGGGGGGTCATCTGTATCAATACCCAGACCTGTTTTGAGCAGTTTAAGGCCTGATTTATACTTTAACGTACAACAGTGTTGTTTGCAGGAAATGACTGCAGGCCTATACTTGTAGATGCTCCATTGTACATGCACAGACGCACACACACACACACACACACACACACACACACACACACACACACACACACACACACACACACACACAACACGCAGCTTCGTACACTAAAGACACATTCAAAGGGTCTCTGGACAGAAACCTTCTGTCATTCTGGGAGAATATTTAGAGGATCCATCTATTGAAACATAACTACCCTGCATGGTGACACATTCTACATTCAACATTATGGTCATTTGAAAGTTAATTGAATGCTTTGAATGTTGCTGTTTATACCCTGCTGGGTTTTCCCGGGTGAGGGCGGGAGCAACAATTGCCCTCCTGATTATATCTCACATCTTAGTAAAACAGCCAGTCGCTGCAGTAAAGATATACCGTCCTACTTGTTTTTTATCTAAATCAAATGAGAGTGAATGAGAGATGGAGAAAGGAGAGGGGGGTAGGGAGGAGAGAGAGGGAGAGAGAGAGAGAGAGAGATATGACAGTGTGCAGCCGTTTGTTAAAAGCAGCAGCATCCCTCCTACACATGGAGGGATCAGAGACCTCACACCCTCTCACATCAGCAAAGATAGATCTATCCACATAGCTACAGGCGCTGGTGTGTGTGTGTGTGTGTGTGTGTGTGTGTGTGTGTGTGTGTGTGTGTGTGTGTGTGTGTGTGTGTGTGTGTGTGTGTGTGTGTGTGTGTGTGTGTGTGTGTGTGTGTGTGTGTGTGTGTGTGTGTGCGCGCATGCGCATGTGTGTGTGCTCTGCTTAATCACTCAGAGACAGAAGTATATTGCCTATGTCGGGTCGAAACCTCATACAGTATGTTCAAAATTGTGTTACTTGTCAGGATTCGAACTCGAAAGCATCCAAAGTAGCAGATGCGCAAGCTCGAAGTGCGGCGCGACAAGCACACGGATCTGCTACTTTTGTATGATGAAGTAGGGCATAGTTAATTCACGGGGGAAACGATACAATATGGAGATAAGATGTTTCTGCCCCAGAGCCACGGTATAGACTTCTGCTCCCTATACACGGGGAGGAGAGACAGAGTAGGAAGGAGGGAGACTACTGAGAGAGGCAACACCTGTCTCTGCCTGTCAGATGGAAGGAGGTGGCCACCGGTCTCATGTTCTGAGCTCTCTCTCTCTCTCCCTCTCTCTCTCTCTCTCTCTCACTCTCGCTCTCTCTCTCTCTCTCTCTCTCTCTCTCTCTCGCTCTCGCTCTCGCTCTCTCTCTCCCACACACACACTGGCACGGTGCCAGTGGTTATGTGCTTGACAGCACGCAGGAGTGAGAAGACAAAGAGGTTGGAGTGAAGGAGGAAGAAAGAAATAAGAAACGGCCAACCTAAGAAAGACGTAGGAGAACAAGACATGTAAATGTAATGGAAAAGAGAAGGAGATATGGGTCTCAAAGAGAAGGAGATGGGTCTCAAAGAGAAGGAGATGGGTCTCAAACAAAGACCTAACATATCTGTAGAGCAGTGCTTAAACAAAGATGTCACTTTTTCATTTTTCTTTTTGGATGGGGGGTCTGTCATTCAGATGACATGTTTTTCATAAAGCAAACGGAACAAGAGCTGGCACACGCACGCACCCATCGCATGCACACACACACACACACACACACACACACACACACACACACACACACACACACACACACACACACACACACACACAGTGCTGTGACAGATTGCGTCACGGTTTTGCCGCGGTGTCAGCTCACTGCAAGCACGCGCCGCGACGACACAGAGCATGATGGGAGAGTAGGAGGCGTGTGACCCGCGCTATGTGTGAGGGCTCACTCACCTGTCATGTTGTACAAGCAGACGAACAGAACAATGCACACGCACGCAGGCAGGCACAGTGATGTACCTGTTCCTCCACTTGACAACCCTTTGTAAAGCTATCGGTTTCACTAGCCTTGAATCCACTCTATTATTGTCTGCTTTCTTCAAGCCTGTCATACTCTTACAAAGCGAGAGTCGATGCACACACAAATATGTGTGCACACACACACACACACACACACACACACACACACACACATCTTTCTTAAACTACACTTCCGTCCAGCTCTATTATAAACAAACCAAACATAAAGGATATACCTTCTGCCTCAGCAATAATTCTAAATGTACTGCGCTCAACTGAAAAAAAAGATGGTTTATCTTCCCCACCCCCATGTTCACCTCCTTTTCAGTCATGGTTGTCTGTGGAATTTCCTTGCAGGAGCTATTTTAGAGGCAGGCAGGCAGGCAGGTGTGTGTGCGTGTGTGTGTGTGTGTGTGTGTGTGTGTGTGTGTGTGTGTGTGTGTGTGTGTGTGTGTGTGCGTGTGCGCCCGTGCACTGCAGCCCAGACAGGGAGGCTGCATGCTCTCCTGCCGAGGCTCCCTCTGAAGATAGAGGCTCAACGTTTATGGTCAGAGAAGCTGGAGGAAGTGTCCGTAGAAATGAGATCTGAAGGCAGTGTAGCCTCCACATGTACCATATGACAGCCTCTCTGAGTGGCATGTGCTCCTTCCTCAATATAGTCTTTTGTGCCTATATTGATAGTTACAGTGAAGATGGACAGGAAAGAGGGAGAGAGAGAAGGGGGAGACATGCAGCAAAGATCGTCATGAAGGAGACTCGCCTATATGTGGCATGCACCTGGACCACTAGGCCCAGCGGGCGCCTAGAGATTAGACCCAAACTATAGGGAAAATAGCAGATCTAATTTCACTATAGGCCTATACTTCTTATTAGATTTGTTTTCTAAATCTTTGATTTTTCTTTGACATTTTTGGGAACGTTTTTTAAATCAATAATAAGAAAACAAAATGTATTGTTTGTGACCCACAAATGAGTCCCGACCCAGTGTTTGGGAACCCCCCCCTGTGATATGATACACTGTAAACATCCTCAGTGTTCATTTTACTGGACCAGCAAAGGTACACTTGGTTCCATGTGTAGATGCGTTGGAATTGCACACCCATAACGGACCATTTGGTTCCTACCGTAACTATCAATCATTTAGCTGATGACCCTCTGGAACAGTCTCAAGGACCCCTGGGGGGTCTCCGGATCCAGCGTTGAGAACCATGCGTCCCACACTTTAAAGGCGAAAGACACGAGTGCGGAGTTAAAGATTCATTTAAGTGCGCAATTTATGTCTCCGCTTTTGACACGTCTTTGATTCAGTCCTCGGCTGGAGGTTTAGTGCGACCAGACGCCGCGGGGCCCCAAAGGTCACCTGGGGGGGTTAAGTGGGGTCAGAGAACAGAGGGGTCCTCTAGAACTAGGCCCGACACGAGTCCTATTGATCTAGTTGTAGACACGTATATTGATCACCACTGAGTATCAGTCTAATCCCTCCCTAAGACCAGTGCGGCTCGTTTTCCACTGATAATAAAGTGTGGAAATGTCGGTATGTGATTTTTTCTCCCCTTGTTTCCTTTAGATGTGAGAGTTCTTTATTCATTCATAGAGCCAGCATTAACATTTTAACTGATGTTTATGTTTCAACTTTCATTAAAAACAGAATTATTGTGGTGATTACAATATAAATCTTCAAATCTAAAAATGCAATTGCCTATAAAAATCCAATAAACCTCAAACACAAATCTATTCCTCGAGTCACTTTGGCTATATCTGTAACATGAACTCTCTGTGGCGTGAAATTAAATGTCACGTCCAAACGGAGTACTTTTTAAGGAAATGTAGAAAAGAAGCATGTTCAAATGTAGTTTTTATTTAGTCACAAGCTCTTACTTTTCATTGGAATATTTAACCCACAAACACATCTATAAAAGGTTTCTACCCGACAGCAACGGGTGCAGTACTTAGTTTAGACTAGTCATTGGTTAGCGTATAGACCAGTCATTAGTCCTACAACCTATCTGAAACCCTCACCCTAACCCTAACCTCCCACGGGGCAGCACACCTAAACCTAACCTTAACCCTCTCCCAATGCAGTGCATCGTTGCGGGTGAATCATAACATTTGTCCAAAAACACACACTTTTTACACAAAGGAGAGAAACAAGCTAGGATGCCATGTTTCTTTAGGTTTTAACGATGTGTATGATTTACCTAGCCTTGTACTAGGTGATGTGGTTTTAAAGGTACACCTTAAAATTAAAAAAAATTAAATGTCATGTTTTTCTTATTTAGTTTTTGGAATATAATATATCACCAATACTAAAAAAATCGTGGGATAAAAAAAAGATTAAAAAAAAACCCTCTCCCAACCCTACCCTCACCAACCTTAATCTGGTCGTCTTAACGCCCCCTCAGCAACTTTATATCTAACCAATGCTATGTCTAACCACAAGTCATTTTGGGACCATTTCCACCTTTTTTGGTTCCAGTTGGGTTCAGAACCATTCATTCATTCCTTTTCAGTGGAAGCACTCTGAACTGGTTCCATATTAGGCGTGAAAAAAGAACCAAAGTGAGTTGAATGTGAGAATGTGAGAGTGAAAGCCGTTGTTGTTGATGTTGGCCATTACCGCATGTTTGTTATTTAATTTTTTGGGGTAAGTGTGAAAATCAACTCTCTTAACGTCTGAAAAGGACTCAGAGAACAGCTCTAACACCTTTAACCTGGCAGGAAGCCAGGGGAATCCCAGAAGATTAGTGAAGCCCCCATTGATCTTTGCTCAGGTCTAATCCCAGCACAGCATCAAAGTCCCAGTCCGTCATATATATTCCTCTCACAGTCCCGTGACGATATGATCATATAAGGGATGTCTGTCTTACAAATGTAACCAAATGGGTCAAATTGATAACATTTGTTTAACCGTGTAAGCTTTCTGAATATAACCAGAGAAAAAAAAACACATGTAGGTTGTTGACTGTTTTATCTTCCCAGTTTATCTCCCACCTTTACTGGAGTTTATTAATGTTCTAGGACTGCATTAGGCCACAGACCCCCCATTTGTATCTCTGGGACGGCAATCTACAGTACATTAATTTATATCTGAGACAGTTTAAACATCTAACACTTACGAGTCCATTTGGTTCACTAATTAGTTCCATTAATTCATGTTTTGGTTCAATAATAATAATACATTTTAATGGAATTTCTTAGATGTTTCTTTTAATCCTTCAGGACATTACTGACAAAAATAATTTGTTTTAATTCATGAAAGGTTTTTTGAGAATGTCTTTTGTTATGTTTTGAAATAGTAATAATTAAAAACTAAATGTAGGAAACAAAAAACAAAGGGCCCTGGGCCCAATAAAAATGTGACCCACGAACCAGTGTTCTATGCCAGTTGTTCCCAAACTAGTGTTTGGGAACCAGTGTTCTATGCCAGTGGTTCCCAAAGTGGGGTCCGGGGACCCCCAGGGCTCCTTGAGGGAGTTCAAGCGGGTCCCCAGCTAAATGATAGTTTGGAACCAAATCCATTTGGTTCCATTTGCACACTCTCAGAGTTAAATTAACATTGATTTTACAATATAAATTGCGGGTCCCAGAGTTAGAAATGCCATTAAATGGGGGTCCGTAGACTAATGCATGTCAAACTGGGTGTCCTTGCAATTGAAACGGGTTGAGAATCACTGCTAGAGCCGTAAGAATCTTCTCTTATGGGGGTCCCTGGCATATCTTTTCAAACGGGGGTCCGTGGGCTATAGTGTCCTTGACATGAAAACGTTTGGGAACCAGTGTTGTATGCCAATAATGTAATGGACAGGCATTTGGTCTTGACATCAGACGGTACAGATGAAACACTGAGCTGTTCCTAGCGGGGTTCACACAGAGGTTGATCACTGCATGGGCAGACCTGTGGCTTCTCTCTCGACCCAACGCTAATGTCCTAACCTGGCTGCACAACATGAAGGCCGGCTCATGTGAGGTGGATTTGCTGGTGGCGTGTATCCGGAATCGCACAATACTCTGCTTGTTTCCGCCATATCTTCTTTGTGCTTTGATGTCAGATGCAGATGCAGATTTATGGCGCGGGGGCTTACTGCCAGATCTCTCAGAAGATAACATATCATTACACATGTGATTCTAGGAATAAGTGATGTATATGTATACTGTATACAGTAAAGTGGTTGTGTGTGAGGCTCCTAACTATAGTTAGTTCCCTGGTGACACTTTGAACTGAGCTAGGCACATGACATCCACAACATTGCTGTGTGCGCGAGAACATGACTATGACGACGCTTTGACCTCGTGAACTCTAAACGTCCCTATTCTGGACATGTCATGCTCAAAGTACATTCTGCAAAAAATAATCGAACATTCTGCAAAAATAGTCGTTCCCATGTTGTGTCAAAATGCGACGCTTTGTGAGATTATACATTGAAGCTGTTTTTGATGAATATACAGTATATTAGATAGTGTGTCATAACGTAGGTCCAGCTTGAATCAATTAATGTTCTCGAGCATTTGAAGTATCCGTACTTGGCTACATGTCGAGGTTTTTACCTATTTTGTTTGTTTTCTACTGATCTGTCCAAAGCCCCTCTCAATACCTACTTATATAACTACTAGTAGCTAGAAATCAATTTTTGCTTTCTCCTTTTGAACCCAACGGGAGGCATATTCGGAAACTAGAAACAACACAAGTGAGACACATTCAGCATTGGAGGGCAGTTGGGTGACAGCTGCTGTCTGTTGCACTTTAGCTTTTCCCTTGTGTCTGCAGATAGCTCCACTGTAGAAATGTCCTGCTGGCAGGGGGTTGACTCGGGTTCCACACCTAGGCAGGACATGAAAGTTACGGCCTGCAGCTTTAAAGACACATGCAGTTGTCGACGCGTGGACACAACTTGGCTAATTGTTTGACTCGAACCTGCAACCTTTTGGTTCCGGACAGTCTCATAGGATCGCAAGGCCGCAATGGGGGGGGAGGGAGGGGGGGGGAGGGGGGGGGGGGGCAAACGTAGTTCATATCTACAAGCTCACGGCATGTCACTTTGTCACACTTTTGTAACATAAATCTTTTCTTCTGCGTGTCCCTGGCACAACATTTTGTGTCCCTGGCATTTATAGTTAGATGTTAACAGACAAGGGGAATTAAGATAACTTGAAGTTTGAGAAGCACTGATTAATTAAACTTACATTGTACATCTCTCCCTCCTCTCCAGGTATGACTAACCACTGATTAATTAAACTTACATTGTACATCTCTCCCTCCTCTCCAGGTATGACTAACCAGTAACCACTGATTAATTAAACTTACATTGTACATCTCTCCCTCCTCTCCAGGTATGACTAACCACTGATTAATTAAACTTACATTGTTCATCTCTCCCTCCTCTCCAGGTATGACTAACCACTGATTAATTAAACTTACATTGTACATCTCTCCCTCCTCTCCAGGTATGACTAACCACTGATTAATTAACCTTACATTCATTGTACATCTCTCCCTCCTCTCCAGGTATGACTAACCACTGATTCATTAAACTTACATTGTACATCTCTCCCTCCTCTCCAGGTATGACTACATAGAGATCCATGATGGGAACTCGGAGACGGCCGACCTGCTGGGGAAGCACTGCAGCAACATCGCCCCGGCGCCCATCATATCGTCCGGCCCCTCCCTCCACATCAAGTTTGTCTCCGACTACGCCCACCAGGGGGCGGGCTTCTCGCTGCGCTACGAGATCTTCAAAACAGGTGAGCGCCGGAGCGCACACGCTGCTTCTGTTTGCGTTGAAAAAGAGACCTATGGTTTCCTGGGCCTATAGAGGGGGCGGACCCTCTGCACTCTTATTGGTCACTCTGCTCGCATGCCAGTTCTCATGCATGTCTCGCCCAGGCGTTTTTTTCTCCTTTGAAAACAAAACGCCTGCGGTCTCTCCGAGGCTACATTCTCTTTTTCTTTTTTTTCACGATTTTGCAACCCATTTTTTCACCCAGTGTCAATTGAATTATCAAATGTAATTCTGGGCGCTATACTCCCTCTGTCAACCTGGGGGGGCAGCGGACTGACCTCATGCTTCCTTCAATGCATGAGGATTCCAAGCTGCTTCTTTTCACCTGACAGGAGTGTTTCCTCAGTTGGACGTAGCGTGTGGAAGGAACACGTTATTCTGACCAGGTCCTTTCCCCGGCTGGCCAGGAGGTAGTTTAGAGACCAGGATTACTGCATGATTTTTGTGAGGGTACGGGGAGAACATACAGTAAGACAAGTGATTCACGCAAAGTGTGTTTTTAAGTCTTTATCTTATCCATCTGTAACTCTGCGAGTGTACAAATAATGCACGACTTTAGGAACCAAAATGGACACTTTGTGGTGTCGATTGGTTACATTTGTACTCACTTGAGGGGTTAAAGCAACACTCAGTGATTTCACAGTGCAGGTTTGGTAATTAGAATCAGACTTGATGGTGCCAGAGGTAAGAGAGGCCATTTGGGAGTCGGAAAAGGTCACCAGTTCGATCCTCGGCTCTTCCAGTGAAGTGTCCCTGAACACGACACTTAACCCCCTAACTGCTCCCTGGTGTGCTCCCTCTGAGCACTGGGTCAAATGCAGAGAAGTGAATGTCCCTTCAGGGATCATACAAAATATACCCCTTAGAATAAATAAAAAAATTACGCCAACATGTGAAGTTGACACACGGACAGCAGTTGTCGTGAGCTTCTACCCACAGAGTACAAACTACACCCTTGGACATGCACAACTCATGTGCACTGTTTCACAAACAGTGGGTAGGGACTAGGGAGTCTAGGGACCCATTTGGGGATCACGGACCAATTTTTTATGGGTCACAACTCGACTTGAGTAAAAAAAATATCTATTTTCCTATACATTTAATTTTTTGTTCTTTTTTTTAATACAAAAAATAAATGGATAATTGTATAAATTTTTAAACAAACAAACAAAATAAAGCAATTTCCTGAATAAATAATAATAATATATTAGTAGTGAAAAGAGCCGATCTACAAGCTCGCAGCGCGGCGTGAAGCGATGCGTTGTGCGCTTGTAGATCTGCTACTTTCACTAGTTTGGGTCCTTTCCACTATAGTTTGCGTCCCCTGGGCAAAGCGTCTAATCTCTCCTTTGGGCCACGGGGCTCAAATGTTCTAGGACCACTGAATATAATGAACAGAACATTGCGGGGGAGCACTTCACTCACCAAAGAAGAACAGATTATCTACGGTAAAAAAGCTGGTTTTCTGGACAGTTTGATCAAATTCCTGAATGTGGGGCAGCAGTATGCGGTGCCTCTTTTATTTTCCCTAACAGGGAATATAACCTATACTTGAAAGCACACTGTGAAATTAAATTTCATCTGAGCCACAACCAACTTAATCCCTCTATGCTTAGTAAACTGGACATATTATCTTCTGCGGTTCGCTTCTTTTTCCTGGCCTCTCTACACAAAACCTCTCTGCCAAAAATAGCCGATCTACAAACTCACATGGGACACATTGTGAGCTTGTAATAGGGATGCGAGGGCCTCCAGTGTTTCCACTGGACACTATGTCATCTCACACGGAGAGTGCACCTTCATATTAGCGGGGTATGTTACAAGCGACTCAGACATGGCAGTATACATGCTTCGTTAGATGACCAAGGCTCTCTTAACCTGGTCTCTGGTGTCGTGTGTGTGTGGTGCGTGCGCATGTGTGTGGTGTGTTTGGTGCATGTGTGTGTGTGTCATGGACTAGAGAGAGAGACAGAGAGAGAGTGTGTCTAGTGGCCCCCCTGAGACCTACAAGCTGTCCAGGCGTGACATCTCTCTCCTTCACAGACCTTTGTGCGTGTGTGCGTGACTGCACACACAGTGTGTGAGTGTGTGTGTGCGTGCACGTGCGTGTGACATGGCTCTCCTTCATGCTGCCGTGGTTCGGCCAACAGCGAGACCAATGGAGATCAAGGGCGAGAGACGCGCGGTGCCGAGGAAGTGGTGCCGGGCCCCCGCGGCCATCTTGTCCACTTCCCCCCTGAAAGCATTCTTCACATGCCCGCTTAATTGAGTCTTGATCCCTGTTCCCCTGAGACGCACACACACACGCGTGCACACACACACACACACACACACACACACATGCGCACACACACACACACACACACACACACACACACACACAGGGCTGAGGTTACTAACACAACACGTGTGGTGACCGGCGTTTTTCACGCATGCTGGCACCAGTCTGTTGGGGTTTCTCATGTGTGTGCATGAGTGTGCGTGCGCGTGCGTGCGTGCGTGCCTGTGTGTGTATGTGCGTGCGCATGTGTTTTGCGTTTGACACAGGGTCCACTCGGTAGACGTTAAAACAACATGAGTGTCAGTGTTCACACCCTAGAGCAGGGGGCGAGAGAGAGTGATAGAGGAACAAATACAAAGCACATTGGCTGTGGTTGAGATGTACAAGCATGATGATGATGATGATGATGAACCAGGCTCTTATTGAAGCCATGTGGAGGGAAGTCGCCCATTATGTATCCGTATATATACACACCAGTTCTCAAACGGTTTTGTGCCAAGGGCCCCAAATTTATATACAGTATATTTGGCCGCAGACCCGCACCTGAGAATGTTTTGTGCCAGGGACCCCCAGAAGAGTCGAATATAAATAAATAAAAATAGCAGATGTACAAGCTTGCCACGCTTCATCTGTGAAGTCTCACAAGAGGCGAACATAAAAATTCCATGTAGGGATGTTAACAATTAATCGACCATCAATGAATTGCTAATAAGAATTTTAAAACATTTTAATGGAGCCGCAGCCAATTTAAATTCATCCCCACAGACGTCTGATATTTTTAAGTCTAAGGAAAATAAATGCATCGAATTTCACTCAACCCAATTATGTCTGTAATCCATCACTTGTCTACTTTCATCGTGCCAGAACACTCAACAGTTAAAACTATGTAGCCTAAACCTGGATAGCAACGCTTCAGGCTCCTCTCACTTCTTTCACGGACCCGAAGAAGAAAAGGAACTACATTGGGTGGCTCAGGAGGTTTTACACTGGAAAGGGGGAAAAGACAGTATATTCTCCCGTGAAAACAGCTGTAGTTATGTCAGATCACATGGAGCGTGCGACGTTGTAAAGAAGAATATTAGTTGATGTATAAGAATGATTTCACGCGCTGGTTTTAACCTGTGGGTCGTGACCCCCCAAAGGGGTCACCACATGATTTGGGAGCCTCACAGATTGCGTGAGGCGTTGTGAGCTTATAGATTGGCTATTTTAACAGTATTTATCTGTGGAATCGAGTCAAAAACTAAATGCAAGGCCTCATCAATTCCAGGTAAAACATGATTCATTTAGGGGGGGCACGGCCTGAAAAGGTTGAGAACCACTGCATTAGAACCTACATACATCTCTGTGCGACAAATAGCGAAAATAGCCGATCTACAAGCTCCCATCGCATCACTTTGCGATGCGTTGTGAGCTTGTAGATCGCTATATTATTTGAACATTTCTGCCTATATAGAATGATGTGCCCCAAAACGGGGATGCCAGTTTAGCTGCAGGGCCGAGGGCCAACTTGGCAACCGCTGAACATAAACCGGTGACCCGTGCACAAGAAAAGAACACAACACATAACCCAATGCATTACAGCCAGCCAGCTCTGGTTATGTGATCCATGCTTTCACTGTGTGTGTGTGTGGGTGTGGGTGTGTGTGTGTGGGTGGGTGGGTGGGTGTGCGCGTGCAAGTCATGAAACGCTTGGACTTGCTTTTGATGTGTCAAATGCATCTGCATCATTAAGGGACGACCGGACCTTGAATGTAAGCTGCGTCAGATAACAGCAGTGATGATCACTATTATCATTAGTTGCGCCAGTATAACATAGGTCTACTAAAAAAGTATACACAAGGTACATATACCGAGTGTGTACTTTCAGTAGTGTGAGGCTCACTCACATTAGCATACAGTACAACACATGCGATAGGTTACTGCTGATTTACAGAAGCTGTGCGTGAGACGCGCGTGTGTGTGTTTATCTGTTTGTGTGTCTGTGCGTCCATCCTGCTTTGGCAGTAATAATGGAACCATTTAGAACGTTCAAGCTGTTGCCATAGCGCTAACAAGATCTTGTTACCCCGGAAGGTGCAACCGAACGTCTGCCTGCGTGGGTGGCTGGAGTTTTATGTGCGCGCACGAGCGTGTGTGTGTGTGTGTGTGTGTGTGTGTGTGTGTGCTGTGCTCCACTGTGTGGGTTTCTGTATGTGTTAAAAGCTTATCTAATCTGGTGCCGAATTGTCTTCTTATATATCTATCCCTGCCAAACGCTGTGCTGCATGTGCTCTCTGTTCTCTGTTCCAACCTGAGAGAGACACACACGCACGCACGCACACACACACACACACACACAGAGGAGACATGCAATGTAAACGCTCCTTCACCATTATTCACTCGGGACATGTTCACACTAATCACACTCTTCTTCTTTTCCTGTCGTCTCTTCTGTTTTTCCATCCTCTTTTCTTGGTTTCTCTTCTTCTTGGTTTCCTCTCCTCCGCGCTCTCCTGTCCGTAGCCTTAACCCTAGAAAGCATGCACACCAACAAGCGAGACACACAGGCCCACGAGCACTTCCAAGCTTTCCCCAACAAAAGACTCATGCTGTAACATTTTCATTTAAATGTAGGCTACCTTTTTTTAGGAGCTATATACATCACACATATTCAAAGCTTTATTTGCTGAACATTCCTACAGTTAGTGAGTGCTGTAGTCTTGCCAACACACTGTTCAGTTATGCGCGTGTTCAGTTATGGCCGTATAGCACTGTACTGTACTGTACTATACTGTACTGTACTGTACTGTACTGTACTGTACTGCTCAAGCTATTGGGGGATGGATGGGGGGTTCCCTGCGTGCCTACGGCATGTATATCAGCATCACTGAAATAATGAGGCTTGTCCACCCTGTGTGCATGCATGTGCGTGTGTGTATCAGTGTTGCCATGTCTGCTGCTTATTATAAGGAACTTTGGGCTTGTTTTTCTGTAAATTTGCTTATTTGGGGCTTGTCATGTTGAAGACCGGAAAACTAAAATACATTAGTCCACGGAAACCCCATCTGAAATGATGTTGTGCCAGAGACCCTCCCATACCATAAATATTAAAAAAAAATCCCTTTTTTCCCAAGATTTTCTTTTTCAAAATAGCAGATCTACAAGCTAACAACGCATCGCAGAGCTTGTCGATTTTTATTTCCAGATATATAAAGTGTGCATGTGGCCTATAATAGTCAGTTATTTTGGGCTTGTACTATTCATAGACGTAGTTGCTTATTTCTCTTTCAAGATCTGGCAATCCTGGTGCATGTGTGTGTGCATGCTGTGCAACTGTGCATGCATGTGTTGGATGGTATAGGGTGGATGAGTGGCAGTGGCCCCCTCACTGGGTGTTCTAATTACAGGTCTTCACAGACCAACAGCATCCTATAAGAATACACATACGTGCAACTTGTTCTTGTTGACATGGTGGTTGCTAGGGATACTCCAGTGTAACCCCAGGCAATAAAGTTGCAGTGACGCGCAATCTAGCCAATCGAAAACGTCCGTCTGGCCAGTTACCGCCCCAAGCTGTTATTGTGACCCAGAACTCACCACACACATTAGAAGCATGCCTGCCCCGCGCACGCATGCACGAGCGCACACGCAATTGTTTTTGCTGTACTAAGTGAATATGGAATACAAAATGAATGTTAAACACATGTATATAGGACAGCTTGCATGTCTGCACGCAAACACTACATTGCTTATACTGACAATCGCACATACAAACACACACACACACACACACACACACACACACACACACACACACACCAGCCAGCCAGCGTAATGTGGAAGCTATCGTGATAATCTCCCCAATAACCGCTGTTGTTTACGTTCTCACCAATAGCCTCGGGCCCTTCCTCTGTCTCTGTTTGTCTACCAATCAGGTGACTTTATTAGCCTCTTCAACCAATCACATGGTCCTCCTCTGGTTCTCATTGAGGACAAGTGGATCCAGACATGGCCCACGGTCAACAGCCTGTATATAGTGTATGGATGTTCTCCGTTAGCCACGTTCAGATGCACAGCACACTGGTATTACTCAGAGCATGGTTAAACCTTTCCGGACCACACTCCACATGGGAAATGTACAGTGGTGGGAAAAAGTATATACCGTATGTTTTTTACACATTTTTGAGGTGCGTTATAGCCTCTCCTATGCCCAGCTTTCTGGGTTTGTGTAAACACAAACATTGGCTTGTGATTGGCTGATCACCCCATAGCGATGATTCGATTGGCTGCACAATGTACATATTGAAGATAAAAGTGAGGGCAAATTGTGATTGGCCAGAATGAGATGATGCTGTATGATCATAAAAGCTCACAAGCAACACATTGTAGTAAAGGTTCTGGCTCACTGTTCCTATAGGATTAGATTAATGCAAAGGACACATTTCTAATTAAATCAAATCAATCAAGTGAGTCTGATTAATTGGAGAGGATACAACCAACATGTGTCAAAATGTTAATCGTTCCTTAAATTTGATTAGAAGTTAACCTGAAAATTGTTAGGTACTGTTCACCACTCTGACAAGCCGTGTGTGTCTGAAGCTGGAAAACGTTTGGGGAAACTTACAGTACAGTACGCTATGTGTAAACACATGCAGATGTTATACGGTGAAAGAATTTGCGGTGTGCACATTTGAGCACTTAAAATAAATGGCTGCCACGTACTTCTCCTCGCTGGCTGTATAAGGAAAAATTCCACGGCACTTTCATAATGTGTCAGTGCTAATCATCCCGAATAGAGCGTTTATTAGGTAGAGAGGGTCCCAATAGAGCGTTTATTAGGTAGAGAGGGTCCCGCTGGGATTCAGTGACAGAGTCTAGCATGTTTTGCCAGCTCCGTTCCTGCAGCCGTCACACCTCCACTTGAATGACAACTGAAGAGGAAACACTTGTGTTTTTACAGAAAAGTGCTGGCGTGGTAATTTGCACCGTAAAAATCCTCAGTGTTCATTTAACTCTGAAAGTGTAAACTGTGTGTGTGTGTGTGTGTGTGTGTGTGTGTGTGTGTGTGTGTGTGTGTGTGTGTGTGTGTGTGTGTGTGTGTGTGTGTGTGTGTGTGTGTGTGTGTGTGTGTGTGTGTGTGTGTGTGTGTGTCGTCTGTCTGTGTGCATTTAATGAAGACTGGGTTAAGTAGTCTACGCGCCACGCACGCATTCAAATTAAAGTCCCTGTGTGCGTGCCAGCTCACCAGGCACACCAGACCGACAGACCTCGTGTCATCCCCCCCGAGATCACTCATCCAGATCTGCCCCGAGCCCCGGCACCAGATCCCAGATCTGCCCGGCAACACACACACACACACACACACACACACACACACACACACAGACACACCTGGCACCATCATGCATCGTTGTGTCATTCCTATTTGCATGCATACACTGCTGAACTGATGGAGACTTGGAGAGTGCGTGGCGGAGGATTTGAACCGAGGAAAAAAGAAGGCGCTATAAGTATACGGAAGGATGGAAAGCACTTAAGAGGAGAGAAAGGGAAGAGAAGGGAATGCTAAGGGAGGAGACACACACACACACACACACACACACACAGAGAGAGAGAGAGAGGAGACGCTGCATTAGGAGAGACGGGAAACGGGAACACAGCAGGGGGGGGGGGGGGGGGGGCAGCGATACCAGATGAAAACATAGAAGAAAAACAATAGAACTTTGGAGGTGAGAAAAGAGAGAGTAGTGATAAATATAACGCTACCGTCACCTTGAGACCGTTTCCCCCAAACAAGACACATGACTTGTCTTCAATGAATCTCACAACAATTTCATATCGTCTCTGTCAGGTGGAAACATCACATTCAGGATTCAAATTCACAACTAGCAGAAGTGGCAAGCTCACTACTTTGCTCTGCTACTTTTTATGCTTTTGTGTGACACTGTAGTATGATCAAGTAGGGAATTAATTCACAAAAAGTGGGGTTTCTGCCCGACATCAATGATATACAGAATACAGCACTGTATACACACATAGATATTTAATACAGCACGTATACACACATAGATATTTAAACATTGCCACATTAACCGTGGTATATTTTATGATTATCTGTATTTTACAAGATTTCTTTCCCCCTTTTTTTAAGTTAATGACTCTCACACTAATACATTTCAAAAGACAAATATTGCATTTAATTGTGTTAAGGTCTATTACTTTATATGTAGTCACATGCCGGTAAAATAGCAGATCTACAAGCTCACCATGTATCAAACTGCAATGTGTTGGGAGCTTTTGCATCAGTTAGAAAAGGGGTGTTGGGTGGGCGGGGGACGGGGGAACGGGGGGTGTAAGGGAGGGAGGAAACATCGAGGGGGATCGGCGGGGTCTCGGATAAAGGAGGGCAGGAGTGTTTTTGTCGTGTTCACGAAACATGAAGTAATGATGGAGAGGGGGGGCCGTGGGTTGGAGCGCCATCGGGCAAACTGGTCAGGCATGCACGCACGCGCACGCCGCACACACAAGCATGCATGCACACACACACATGCACACACATGTTCACAGTCACGCAGACCCACGCTACTCAGCATGGGGTCGGAAATTGGCAGACTCACTGTGTGTGTGTGTGCGCGAGTGTGTGTGTGTGTGTGTGTGTTCCAGAGAGAGCAAGATAAAGAGTGAGTCTGAGAGAGAGAGAGAGACATAAAGAGAGAAAAACTGAGTGAGTGAGTGAGTGTGCCTGCATGCGTGTGTATTAATAGAGAAGGCATTGCAGTCATTCAGAAGTGGAGAGCCCCAGATTTGTTTGTCTTTGATCCCATGATCCCACTACTGTATATCACTCATTCTTTCACTGTACTGTACTGTACCGTACCGTACTGTATCACTCATTCTTTCATTGTACTATACTGTACTGTACTATATCACTCATTCTTTCATTGTACTGCACTATATCACTCATTCTTTCATTGTACTATACTGTACTGTACTGTATCACTCATTCTTTCATTGTACTGCACTATATCACTCATTCTTTCATTGTACTATACTGTACTGTACTATATCACTCATTCTTTCATTGTACTGTACCATATCACTCATTCTTTCATTGTACTGTACCATATCACTCATTCTTTCATTGTACTGTACCGTATCACTCATTCTTTCCCTCCTCTGCCCTCCAGGTTCGGACTGCTCCCGTAACTTCAGCAGCCCCACGGGCCTCATTGAGTCCCCGGGCTTCCCGGACAAGTACCCCCACAACCTGGAGTGCTCCTTCATCATGGTGGTGCCGCCCAGCATGGACGTCACGCTCACCTTCCTGACCTTCGACCTGGAGAACGACCCGCTGCCGGGCGGAGAGGGCGAGTGCAAGTACGACTGGCTGGAGGTGTGGGACGGACTCCCCGGAGGTAATCATTATACAGTATCAATACCATTCATATAGAACTTATAGAGGTACTCAAAGTCGCTTGAAAAACAAATTTATTCAAAAAATAAACTAGTTCCAAATGGTAAAAAGTAGAAGCTACAGCTACAGGTAAGTCAAAGTCGTACGATTTGTCACACACGTTACCGCAGTGACATTTGTTCTCCTCATTTGACCCATCTCTTGGAGCGGTGAGCCGCAGCCGTGCCGCGCTCGGGAATCATTTGATTAGTAGATTTGACCCCCAGTCCAACCCATTGATGCTGAGTGCCAAGCAGGGAGGCATTGGGTCCCATTTTGTACTGTCTTTGGTATGACCCGGCCGGGAATTGAACCCCGACCTCCCAGTTTTAGGGCGGACACTCTAACCACACTCTAAGGCCACTGAGCTGGATTCAATAAGTGGGGGCAGCAAATAATATTGTACTTTTACTCCACATTTATTTGAAAACTATTAGTTAGTAGTCCTTTGTAGATTTTGATTATTATTACAAAACATAGGCTGCAAAACCATTCCAGACTTATATACTTTTTCATTTGAAAATAGGCTATCTACAAGCTCACAATGCAACGCATAATAAGATTATTAATAATTGTTTCTCGGTATAGATGAAAACCTTTGCAGGGTTTAGAAAGCAGAGGCTACTCCGTTGGAGACTAAGTAGCTGCGGAGAACTCGGCATAACCGCACTCTGACGGAGAGGAGACAGCAGGGGGTCAGAGGTCATGACACCTCTGTTCCTCGTGGCAGGGAGGAGGAACAGGATGTTGGAAGCAAACGAAGCCAGGATGCCAGAACCTTGGCATGGGTTTAAAGAAGATGAGAGGGTCTTCTTCCTCCACCTCTGATGAGGAACGACCGGCCGAGAGGAGGGGACGAGAGTGTTGTGACATTTGACCTCTCCAGTGTAGGGAGGGACGCAAACGGAAGAGAACTTGCCAGGACGACTAGGAAACAGCCAGACTAGAGAATAGAGAGAGAGAGAGAGAGAGAGAGAGCAACACAAGTCTTTCTAATGCCTTCTGGGAGTTCGCTACGTAGAGGAGAAGCTATTCGTCTCGGGACAAACTTGTGCGTGCGTCAGCTCACCGTGTCTGTTATTTAGCCAGCTGCTTGAAAAGCGGCTGGACAACTCCTATCCCTACTAGCTAACCCTAACCCTATAGTAACCCTATATGCCCTATAGTAACCCTATATGCCTCTAAGCCAATAGGAGACTTACCCATAACACCATTCTTTTTTCATAAAGAATGCTTTTGTGCAACTTTTCTCTAACATTTGTGCCTTCCTCCGTTCAAGAAAATGGCCATCGTTTTTCGCAGATTGGACACTTCACCCCCCGACAGTCACATCCGTACCAACCCACATCACCTTAGCTGTCGGCCGCTCAAATTCACAGTCATTTGGGCAATTCAACAGCGAGATTTTCTCCTGCAGACTACTCCAAGAGTTCAGTAGCAAGAACGGTACTGCATAATATGCAGTACCGTTTTATATATTATATAAAAAAAGAGATAACATCAGTAAAGAGTACAGGAAACTTGAAGCGTTGTGGTTTGCCCTCGTCCAAAACGACTTCATTGCCTGGAGTGAACGCAGCCCAGAGGAGCAGCGAGCCGATACACGGGACGAGAGGAACGAGGGATGAGAGCCCAGGCAAAAACATCAGGGGTCAAGAGGAGAGAGCTGGAAACAGGCCACCATATCTGTGCTTCTGTTGCTTGGGGGATTGGAGCGAGAGACGGGGTTGTTTCGGAACAGGAAGTGGAGCAGGCCAAGTAACCTTGCTCTGTCTCTGTCCTGTACTGCTAGAAGAGCAAGAAAGGCCTGCTGTTCTACTGCAGATGTTGAGCTCCTAAGCACCACTCAGACTCAACGTCCTCTGTACTGTGCACACCATGGAGCCACATGCCTCCTAAGCACCACTCAGACTCAACGTCCTCTGTACTGTGCACACGATGGAGCCACATGTCTCCTAAGCACCACTCAGACTCAACGTCCTCTGTACTGTGCACACCATGGAGCCACATGTCTCCTAAGCACCACTCAGACTCAACGTCCTCTGTACTGTGCACACGATGGAGCCACATGTCTCCTAAGCACCACTCAGACTCAACGTCCTCTGTACTGTGCACACCATGGAGCCACATGCCGAGACGCGTTGTTGTTGTGAGCTTGTACATCCTTTTTTCCCCCGTGTATACCCTGCTATTTAGGAAAACGGGATAACGTGGGGCATTCGATTGCACAGATTGTGATTGGGTGCAGGTGTGTTTATGTGTGTGGCTGTGTTACACTCTGCATGTCGTTGCTGTCAGGCAGAAACCTCTTATCTCAGTGTTCTAACTCTTGTGTTTTTTACGTAAAATAAAGCCCTATACTTGATCATACTACACCGTCACACAAAAGCGCCC
>NC_137877.1:26308974-26331474 GCF_963924005.1 Protomyctophum bolini | reverse complement strand
GATCCAGTCGTCCACGGGCATCCTGTCCCTGTCCTTCCACACCGACATGGCTGTGGCCAAGGACGGCTTCTCAGCGCGATACAACATGACGCACAAGGAAGTCAGCGAGAGTGAGTACAATCTGATCGTTACTGCATGTACACCTATGGGCAGCACCTGTTAGCAGGGATGGTTGGGTACGACGGAGGCTATACCTCGTTCCGGTGGGGGCTCCTCAGTGGTGACAACACACCTGTGTGGGGAGTAAATAATCGTCATGATGACTAAATTGGGGAGAAAATGAACACACATGGGTGGGCCGTCATAATTTATGACAAAACACAAAACACATAAATAATATTTATGTGTTTTGTGTTTTGTCATATGGTTTATGGTCCGGGTAGGGACATCTTGTCTGCATATTATGCAGACAAGATGTCCCTACCCGGACGATATGTTTACCAACCATATTTCGCTCTTCAAACGTTAAATAAACCATCATAAGCAATAAACCTTCTCTCTCCAGCCTGAACATTTTACGACCCTCTTGAAAACCCCTAAGTAGACTATACAACTTGTGTAGCATTGAAATGCTCAAAATGACATTGTTTCTATTTCATTCATGATATTATTTATTCACCTCCTTCCGCGCATGCAGCCTTCCACTGCAGCAACGCGTTCGGTCTGGAGTCGGGCAAGATCACGGACGACCAGATCACGGCCTCCTCTGCGTTCTACGACGCCCGCTGGCTGCCGCGGCAGGCTCGCCTCAACTACGACGACAACGGCTGGACGCCCAACGAGGACAGCAACAAGGAGTACATACAGGTACGACTCCAATCTGTCTAGTTTCTCTGAACATTCTTACCAGGTGCGTGGCAGAGGAAAGTTAACTTTACAAGAAATTCTCAGCACTCACGGACACGTCATTTGGTTTAAGGCAATTTTTATTCTTTTATAATTCTCACAGTATGCTGCAGAGCAGACAGCACAACGTACGCGTTTTGGCGTATAGCCTTCGTCAGCGTTATCAAAGGTACATACAGGTACGACTGAAACTCCTGTTGTTTACATGCAGTGGTGGAGAGGAACTAAGTATATTTACTTAACTCCTTCCCTGCCATGTTCAAGTTCAAGTTTACCTGTCACGCCACGCGTTTCAGCTGTAAGCCCTTATTTTGAAGAGCCACCATCTTATTTGGTGAACCGGAAGTAACAATCAATCATTTCCGGGGCAGACGCTAGATACTTTCATCAGAAGCACTAAAACAGTTCCCTCCGTCCACTGTATCTTTAGCGACAATCTTTACTGGCGTTTATCTCGGAATTACAGCTCAGATTGAGGTGATCATACAGAACATCAATGTTTTAGGAGCTCAATAAAAAAACTGCAAGCGAAGCCACGTTGTCAGACTAATGCGCCGTCGGAACTACGAGCGGATCCTAGGTTTAAGTGCTTAAAGGTGCCAGTCATGCCAGCAAGGACTAGGCTATATTATGTTCTTACCACGGCTGGATTAGCACCTCTGTGAGCCCCATGTCACTGAAGCTCGAAGGGTTTCCTTGCACATGCACGTGCAAACCCACGCAAAGCCTTCATTTTGGCCTATTCCCGGCCGCCTACTCCTCCCCAGAGTGGCAGTAACAAACACATTGTATTTATTTGACCCACATAGTAAGCAACGTGAAAGAATCCACCAATGCCAGTGTATTTCAGTGTTTTTATTTAACCTTTTTTTGTCGAGCCACCTGACCCGCTATGTGTGCAGTATGTAAACAAAGCAAAAACCTCCACCTGTAAAAGCCAAATCGTTATTTTTTTATTAATTAAACAAAGAAACTATGAAAAAAACCGATGAAAGCCATGCTTGAACAATACAAAACAAACAGCCGTGTGGCACTGGTTTTGTTCCCCCTCCCCCCTTCCCCGTGTTGACACGGTTCGGGTAATCATTCTACAGCTCTATTTGTGTGTGTGTGTGTGTGTGTGTGTGTGTGTGTGTGTGTGTGTGTGTGTGTGTGTGTGTGTGTGTGTGTGTGTGTGTGTGTGTGTGTGTGTGCACATCGGTATATTAATACCAGGGTTCAGGAGCTCGATGCCAGCGTAAGACATTGTTTCCTGTATTCCATCTCGGTCCGAGTGCCATACCTGAGTTATGGCTCTGTGTGCCATGCGGCGGACAGCTGGTAACGAGTGGGCCTGTGCTCGGGACAGAGGGGGATAAAATAAACACAGCCCACTAAAACAAATGCACACAAACACACACACAAACATACCACATAATATGTCATATTTCCACACGCTCATAGTAGTTATTTATTTGGGCCATTCAGGCATGGAGTGTCCTGTGTTGAAATGCACTGCACATCCTGTACACATCCTGTACACTAATCCACAGTGTCCACTTCACCCATTAGAACCGGGAAATCATCTGTGTCAGTTTAGATTTTAGTTTTATAGATGAAACTCTCTCTCTCTCTCTCTCTCTCTCTCTCTCTCTCTCTCTCTCTCTCTCTCTCTCTCTCTCTCTCTCTCTCTCTCTCTCTCTCTCTCTCTCTCTCTCTCTCTCTCATATTAACATTTTAGAAAAATAGTTTGAAAGAAAAGTATTGAATAATTGAATAATAATAATAAAAACAATAAAACACAATTCTTCTCTTCTGGCACAAAACATTTTCAGATGGGCAGTGCGTGGCCAAATAGGCCTACATTTGGGGGTCCTTCCTTGACACGAAAACGTTTGAGACACACATGCCTGAAAGTTTGTAAAAAGTTCGAGAACGTTTGTAGATCAGCTATTTTTCATCAGCTAAAGTTTAGTGGTTGCACACCGGCTGTGTTTTTCGGAAAGCCGATGGAGAAACGCAGCTTAAAAATGCAAATTTGCACTCGGTGTGTGGACACCTTAATGGTTAAAGTGCATGGTTAAAAGCTCGGGCGACACAAATGCGCGTTCCAGGTCTTAATTGGATAATACTGGGTTAAGTCAGAGAGAGTATCACAAATGAAGGTTTTTAGTGTGTAGCAAGGATACAACATGAGTCAACGTGTAGGCGTGGTAGTGACAACAGGATGGTCATGATGAGCGAGAGGACAGGCTTCTTCCTGTCCTCTTCCTGTCAGGCAGGGACACTGTCCAAGAGGACAGGAAGGAAGCCACGTTTCCACGTCACCCTGCTGCTTCCTGTCCACGTCTTTATACCTCCCAACGTCTGTCTGTCTGTCTGTCTGTCTGTCTGTCTGTCTGTCTCAGCTTTCTGTTTAGCTCATTCTGTCTCTCTCTAGTCAGAGTAGTTGTGTTGGGTCACTGCGTTCCACTCTGCCTCTCAGCTGTTCTCCTGTGTTAACACCTAGCAGAGAGAGAGAGAGACGCACCCGTGTGTGTGTGTGTGTGTGTGTGTGTGTGTGTGTGTGTGTGTGTGTGTGTGTGTGTGTGTGTGTGTGTGTGTGTGTGTGTGTGTGTGTGTGTGTGTGTGTGTGTGTGTGTGTGTGTATGTATGCGCGCGTGAGAGAGAGAGAGAGTTTGCGTGTGGCAGTGCCCATCTTGACAAACAGCTGTCATAAATGCCAGCATGCCTTCCTCTCTCCATGCGTCTTGCACTCTTTGGCCTCCTCTGACCACCACGTGTGTGTGCATGTGTGCGTGCGTGCGTGCGTGCATGTACAGTATGTGTGTGTGTGTGTTGGTTTTTAGCAGCGTGTGTCTCAGGCATGTGTGTGTGTGTGGGGGGGCGCGTTTGTGTGTGTGTTGGCCACGTGTTTCAGGCTTAAATCTCTCTCGGGGTGTTCTGTGATCACACTGTCTTTCTCTGGCTTTATTATCCTTCTTTATACTCTATTCTATTCTGTTAGATTTTATACTATTATCGTGGCTGTCGGGCAGAAACCTATTATCTCCATAATTCTAACTTTATTATATTTTTTTCGTAAATGAATGGCCTACTTGATCATACAACAGCGTCACATGAAAGCATCAAAAGTAGCAGATACTACAGTAATAAACACAGTATATTGTTGCTGTTGGCACAAAACATCAACTCTTTTGTGAATTAACGCCCTACTTCATTCGAAAAAGACAAAAAGTTAGGGTTAGGGTGTAGGTTTTTGCACGAGAATGGTTTCCATAGAAAACGCACAGGTCCGTTTAGACGACAGCAGCGTTTTCGGGGGTTTTCCTAGTTCCTAGGATGAGCAATGGCTCCCTCGCCCCACTCATCCTATATGAATACAAATGTAGCGAGTAGCGAGCCGCTGCATTGGTGAATGTAAAACATGATGTAAACAAACAGCCTTGTGATAGGCAGTAGAACTGTATAAACATGATGTAAACAAACAGCCTTGTGATAGGCAGTAGAACTGTATAAACGCTGAATAAAAAGTGAGAACGCAACAGGACTGTATATAAAACTTTGTATAATAATAATAAAGGAACACTTTCGGACAGAACGATATTCTGTCGTTGCTGAACATCGTTGTGTTGTGTCGCGTTGGTGTTGTGTAGTGTAGTGTATAGTGTTCCAGTAAGGTGTGTAGTGTAGTGTTGTGTAGTGTTGTGTTGTGTATGGTGTTCCAGTAAGGTGTGTAGTGTAGTGTTGTGTAGTTTAGTGTAGTGTTGTGTATGGTGTTCCAGTAAGGTGTGTAGTGTAGTGTTGTGTAGTTTGCTGTAGTGTCGTGTATAGTGTTCCAGTAAGGTGTGTAGTGTAGTGTTGTGTATGGTGTTCCAGTAAGGTGTGTAGTGTAGTGTAGTGTATGGTGTTCCAGTAAGGTGTGTAGTGTAGTGTTGTGTAGTTTGCTGTAGTGTCGTGTATAGTGTTCCAGTAAGGTGTGTAGTGTAGTGTTGTGTATGGTGTTCCAGTAAGGTGTGTAGTGTAGTGTTGTGTAGTTTGCTGTAGTGTTGTGTATGGTGTTCCAGTAAGGTGTGTAGTGTAGTGTTGTGTAGTTTAGTGTAGTGTAGTGTATGGTGTTCCAGTAAGGTGTGTAGTGTAGTGTAGTGTAGTGTAGTGTAGTGTAGTTTAGTGTAGTGTAGTGTATGGTGTTCCAGTAAGGTGTGTAGTGTAGTGTTGTGTAGTTTGCTGTAGTGTCGTGTATGGTGTTCCAGTAAGGTGTGTAGTGTAGTGTTGTGTAGTTTAGTGTAGTGTAGTGTATGGTGTTCCAGTAAGGTGTATAATGTAGTGTTGTGTAGTTTGCTGTAGTGTTGTGTATGGTGTTCCAGTAAGGTGTGTAGTGTAGTGTTGTGTAGTTTGCTGTAGTGTCATGTATGGTGTTCCAGTAAGGTGTGTAGTGTAGTGTTGTGTAGTTTGCTGTAGTGTTGTGTATGGTGTTCCAGTAAGGTGTGTAGTGTAGTGTTGTGTAGTTTGCTGTAGTGTCGTGTATGGTGTTCCAGTAAGGTGTGTAGTGTAGTGTTGTGTAGTTTGCTGTAGTGTTGTGTATGGTGTTCCAGTAAGGTGTGTAGTGTAGTGTTGTGTAGTTTGCTGTAGTGTTGTGTATGGTGTTCCAGTAAGGTGTGTAGTGTAGTGTTGTGTAGTTTGCTGTAGTGTCGTGTATGGTGTTCCAGTAAGGTGTGGCGCAGATTGATGATGCGAGCGGTGCTGGCGGTGCTGTGATTCTAACAGCTGTGTGATTGATGAGGAACCTTCCCAGGGAATACTCACTTAGCAAACTCTCTCTCTCTCTCTGTCTCTCTCTCTCTCTCCTTCTCTAGCCCACTCTCTCTTTCTCGCTCCGTCTCTCTCTCTCTTACTCTCTGATTTTCGCTCTTTATGTGCTTCCACTCCCTCCTAATTTCTAATCTGTTCATCTGTCTTGTCCTTCCTCAGCTCTCTCTCTCTCTCTCTCTCCCTCTCTGTCTCTCTCTCTCTCTCTCTCTCTCTCTCTCTCTCTCTCTCTCTCTCTCTCTCTCTCTCTCTCTCTCTCTCTTCAGTCCTCACCCCCAAGCCTTCTCCTTTCCCTCTCTTCCTCTCTTCTGTTCCGGGCTATTGATTACTTGTCTAGGTGGGTCCCTGTCTGGCCCTGTGAGAGTGTGTGTGTACTGTGCGTGTGCTGTGCACGTATATAATTTAGGTGCGTGCGTGCGTGCGTGCGATGTAATCTAAAACACCTGTCTCGCTGACAGATAACAAACGCAGCATTTTACCTCCCCCTGTTTTCTACTATACCTCAGCATGCACACACACACACACACACACGCACATGCACGCACACGCACACACACACACACACACACACACACACACACACACACAGGGACAGAGGATGAGAGAGCGGTTCAGACAATAAAGATCTGATCTCACAGACCTCATCTACTCTGTCATAAAGATCTGATCTCACACACCTCATCTACTCTCTGTCCTAAAGATCTGATCTCACACACCTCATCTACTCTCTGTCCTAAAGATCTGATCTCACACACCTCATCTACTCTCTGTCATAAAGATCTGATCTCACACACCTCATCTACTCTCTGTCCTAAAGATCTGATCTCACAGACCTCATCTACTCTCTGTCATAAAGATCTGATCTCACAGACCTCATCTACTCTCTGTCATAAAGATCTGATCTCACAGACCTCATCTACTCTCTGTCCTAAAGATCTGATCTCACACACCTCATCTACTCTCTGTCCTAAAGATCTGATCTCACAGACCTCATCTACTCTCTGTCATAAAGATCTGATCTCACACACCTCATCTACTCTCTGTCATAAAGATCTGATCTCACAGACCTCATCTACTCTCTGTCCTAAAGATCTGATCTCACACACCTCATTACCGCTCCGCCCTCTTGATTTACTCCCCCCTAAATGGACCTGATCTCCTTAAAGCTGCAATCCGGAATCTAGAGTTGAATGAATGCAATATATGACTTTAACCACTTGAGCCCTGCAGCATTCATATTCTGTGTGGAACCACAGGCAAACACTGTGCTTGTAGATCGGCTAATTTGTGGTGTAGTTTAAGGGTAATAACAGTCCAGTCGATACCAAGTCTAGACTTTAATAGAGCGCTCAAATGACACATGACGGCTCATTTAGCATGGTTGCTAATTCATTCTGTTTGTTACAAATTCTGACCTTTATTCTCGTTTTAAATGACTGAGGGTTTTACTGCAGTTCTGTAATACATGATAATTAAACCTTAACAGTTCTGTAATACATGATAATTAAACCTTAACAGTTCTGTAATACATGATAATTAAACAGTTCTGTAATACATGATAATTAAACAGTTCTGTAATACATGATAATTAAACCTTAACAGTTCTGTAATACATGATAATTAAACCTTAACAGTTCTGTAATACATGATAATTAAACCTTAACAGTCCTTAACAAGTGACCGTGTGTTAAGCAAACAGATAATTTAATTTAATTGTTTTTTTGTTTGTTTTTTACACCTAATCGTAAAACTGAAATCCTAATATATGCTAGCCACGCTGCCAGTGGTGACTGAGCAAAAATAGAAAGAAAGTGGCATGCTAAGCACGTATAGCGTTACCGTCAAAATGGATAGGGAGGTGATTATGGCTATTGTATGAGGGGACATTAAAATGAGCCCTGGGTCAGTACTATCGATCAGAGAGAGAGATAGAGAGAGAGAGGTGAGCTTGGAAGGTGAGAGATGGACGCAGATCAGCTCAGGCACGTGTGTGTGTGTGTGTGTGTGTGTGTGTGTGTGTGCGCGTTCTACTGTATGTTCTTTGTGTGTGTGTGTGTGCGCGTGCGAGTGCATTCGAGTGTGTGTCAGCAGCAGTGGGACAGAGGTCAATTCTGCTTCAAATGAACATATTATGAAGGATGAGATTTAGCAGTAATAATGACAGCCCCTCTCTCTCTCTCTCTCGCCCCTGCAGGTGGACCTCCACGTGCTGAAGGTGCTGACGGGCGTTGCCACGCAGGGCGCCGTCTCCAAGGAGACGCAGAAGTCCTACTACGTCCAGACCTTCAAGCTGGAGGTCAGCACCAACGGAGAGGACTGGATGGTCTACAGGCACGGCAAGAACCACAAGGTACGCACACGCACACACACACATGCACACGCACACAGTGACACACACACACACACACACACACACACACAGTGCCACACACACACACTGGAGGCCAGCATCAACGGAGAGGACTGGATGTTCTACACTAGACATGGCAAGAACCACAAGGTATAGGACTAGACACCGCACACACTCCCTCTCACACAGGCACTCCCTCTCACACACGCGCACACACGTGTTACCGCACCCATGGAAGAAGTTTCCACCGACCACTAATGACAGCCACAAGGTATATGCACACACGCACACACACACACACACACACACACACACACACACACACACACACACACACACGAACCGCAGAATCATTCCATCGCCGTTCCACTGGCTTCAGCAAAGCCTTTACGATCCCACCAGATTCCTTGCCTGCATCGTCTCCGTCGCCTGGTGGAAAAAACGGATCCAAATTCAGAAGTAGCAGATCTGTGCCCGTATAGATGCTTTTGGTGTGAGGCCGTAGGATCATCAAGTTACTTTACGGGGGGAGTTAGAATATGGACGCTGAGTTTTCTTCCCCAACAGCAACGCATATACAGTACAAGCGGTGCGTAATGCCATGCACAGCCTTCTCGTGCAACTCCAATGGATATGGAGGAGGAGGGAGGGTGTTCCATCTGGTTCCCATTCCCACTGTGGTCACACAGCTCAGCCCACTCTGCTGCACCACAGCCCTTAGACTGGGTTCTGGTCTGTGATGGGAGGAGGTGTGAAGGCATGAGGCCTCTAGCCTGGTTAATAAACCAGACTAACATCGCACGGACCGCGGGATATTAGTCTGGGGAGGCTCAGCTTGGATTTCATTTCCAGGGCGGCGGGTTGAAACATTGTGTCTTTGACGCAATTGGTCAGAGCTACTGTCAGTCAAAGGTCTCAAGCATTGAAAGTCACTGTACCAAAGCCCGCCCATATTTCATACCGTGTCCCGATTGGCCGACCCATTTCTCTGGTGTAGGAAATGGGCGTACAATTGAGCCTCTCCAGACCGTAATCCGCCAGTTCAAATATTATTATTTTGGGGGCATGAACTGTTTGGAAACCCTTGCTCTATTAGACACGTGCACTGTTAACACATTATCAACCTCCTGTCAGTATTTTGCAGATTTACATTGCATCACAACATCACATGACAAAAGATTAGACGGTTCATTACTTTGTCACAACTCACAAGCTGCCGTATATTATATATTTCTGTTATTCTTTCTCTCTCTCTCTTTCTCTTTCTATTCTGGAAGTGTAACGAGAGAGGCAGTTTAGCCATTTTTCCTTCCTTTGTGAACTACAGCTCCCATAAGACCTCGGTAGACGTCCAGACTCACTCAGATGTGATTGATGGAGAAAACACAAAGAGGGGAAAAGGGTTCTGAAAATGAGAGACGAGGGAATAGAAACCATTGTGAACCATAAGAACCCTGCACTTCACAGAGAGAACCTCTTCTTTGGATCAGTTCAGGATAAAATCTGGTTAACTTAAAACACATACTGGGAGATATTTCACTAAACACATACTGGGAGTTATTTCACTAAACACAAACTGGGAGTTATTTCACTAAACACAAACTGGGAGATATTTCACTAAACACATACTGGGAGATATTTCACTAAACACATACTGGGATATATTTCACTAAACACAAACTGGGATATATTTCACTAAACACAAACTGGGAGATATTTCACTAAACACAAACTGGGAGATATTTCACTAAACACATACTGGGAGTTATTTCACTAAACAAACTGGGAGATATTTCACTAAACAAACTGGGAGATATTTCACTAAACACAAACTGGGAGATATTTCACTAAACACAAACTGGGAGATATTTCACTAAACACATACTGGGAGTTATTTCACTAAACAAACTGGGAGATATTTCACTAAACACATACTGGGAGTTATTTCACTAAACAAACTGGGAGATATTTCACTAAACACAAACTGGGAGATATTTCACAAAACACATACTGGGAGTTATTTCACTAAACAAACTGGGAGATATTTCACTAAACACATACTGGAAGATATTTCACTAAACACAAACTGGGAGATATTTCACTAAACAAACTGGGAGATATTTCACTAAACACAAACTGGGAGATATTTCACTAAACACAAACTGGGAGATATTTCACTAAACAAACTTGGAGATATTTCACTAAACACATACTGGGATATATTTCACTAAACACAAACTGGGAGATATTTCACTAAACAAACTGGGAGTTATTTCACAAAACACATACTGGGATATATTTCACTAAACACATACTGGAAGATATTTCACTAAACACAAACTGGGAGATATTTCACTAAACACATACTGGGAGATATTTCACAATGATATTTCTTGACTAAAACGGTACGTTGACTCATTAAAATCAAATCAGTCATCTAATCAGTGGAAATAAAACATAAAGTCGGTTTTGAAGTTAATATACCCCCCCCGTGCTTTAATAAGAACCCCAGTGTCAGGCAATCAACTTATTATTCATATGATTCATCTATCAATCAACGGCAATTTAAGTTCACATTTAATTAAATGAAAAGACCCCTTTTTGCTACGAATCAAAACGACAATAACATCAGTGGTGTAAAGTAACTAAGTACATTTACTCAAATACTGTACTTAAGGTCAGTGCAGTATATTTTTGACTTCTACTCCACTACATTTATTTTACAACTTTAGTTCAGCCCTATATATATATATTTCGGCCATTTGAAAATTGTGACGAGCTTGTAGATCTGCTATTTTCAAATGATTTGTTTTTATACATTTGCGAACTTGGAATGGGACATTCTGTATATTGAGTAGTTTTTCCTGAATAAGAATAGCTCACATCAAACATCAGAATGACAGAGTAGGAGTCAACTGAACAACACCACCTGGACTAGTGGTTAGTGTTGCTTTCCATAATAATCCTCTTGGATTCCCCTTAGAACCCTGGAAAGCTGCTCCACAGCCGCCCGCTTAGGGAGATGGCTATAGGGAGTGTGTGTGCAGTAATCCCTTGCTTCTACTCCATAGAGACCTTCCTTTTTTTTACCTACTGTAAGTATTAATACCACAATGTAGAAATACTCTTACAAGTCAAAAGTCCATCAATCAAAACTGACTTCAGTAAAAGTGTGTGTGTGTGTGTGTGTGTGTGTGTGTGTGTGTGTGCGCACGCCCGTCTGTGTGCGCGTGCGATGCTAGGCTATAAATCACTCTTCTAAAGATCCTTGACAGAGCATTAATTTGTGTGGCATGAAGAAATGCTGTCTGTGCACACAGCGTTACAAAGAAATACATGCTTTTGATACTGTTTAATACAATACATTTTATGTTTGAGACCTGTATGCAGGCAGAGACATCCATCCCTCCATCCCTCCATCCATCCATCCACCCCTCCATCCATCCATCCATCCATCCATCCCTCCATCCATCCATCCCTCCATCCATCCATCCATCCATCCATCCATCCCTCCATCCATCCACCCCTCCATCCCTCCATCCATCCATCCATCCCTCCATCCATCCATCCATCCCTCCATCCATCCACCCCTCCATCCCTCCATCCATCCCTCCATCCATCCATCCATCCATCCATCCATCCATCCCTCCATCCATCCATCCACCCCTCCATCCATCCCTCCATCCATCCATCCCTCCATCCATCCACCCCTCCATCCCTCCATCCATCCATCCCTCCATCCATCCATCCATCCCTCCATCCCTCCATCCATCCATCCCTCCATCCATCCATCCATCCCTCCATCCATCCATCCATCCATCCATCCACCCCTCCATCCATCCATCCATCCATCCCTCCATCCATCCATCCATCCCTCCATCCATCCATCCATCCATCCCTCCATCCATCCATCCCTCCATCCATCCATCCCTCCATCCATCCATCCATCCATCCATCCACCCCTCCATCCATCCATCCCTCCATCCATCCATCCATCCATCCATCCCTCCATCCATCCCTCCATCCATCCATCCACCCCTCCATCCCTCCATCCATCCATCCATCCCTCCCTCCATCCATCCATCCATCCATCCATCCATCCACCCCTCCATCCATCGATCCATCCCTCCATCCATCCATCCATCCATCCCTCCATCCATCCATCCATCCCTCCATCCATCCATCCCTCCATCCATCCACCCCTCCATCCATCCATCCATCCCTCCATCCATCCATCCCTCCATCCATCCACCCCTCCATCCATCCATCCATCCATCCATCCCTCCATCCATCCACCCCTCCATCCATCCACCCCTCCATCCATCCATCCATCCATCCATCCATCCCTCCATCCATCCCTCCCTCCATCCATCCATCCATCCATCCATCCATCCACCCCTCCATCCATCCATCCATCCATCCATCCACCCCTCCATCCCTCCATCCCTCCATCCATCCATCCATCCACCCCTCCATCCATCCATCCATCCATCCATCCATCCACCCCTCCATCCCTCCATCCCTCCATCCATCCATCCACCCCTCCATCCATCCATCCATCCACCCCTCCATCCATCCATCCACCCCTCCATCCATCCATCCACCCCTCCATCCATCCATCCACCCCTCCATCCATCCATCCACCCCTCCATCCATCCATCCATCCATCCACCCCTCCATCCATCCATCCATCCATCCACCCCTCCATCCATCCATCCACCCCTCCCTCCCTCCATCCATCCATCCACCCCTCCATCCATCCATCCTTTTATATTCTTATATTTCCCCTTGAATAACTTTGTCTGTCCATTCCCCCCTCATCCACTTGACATCTTCATTCACTCCCTCCTGTCACTTTCTCCCTAAATCTCTCGCACCCCCCTCCCACCCTCTCTCTCTCTCTCTCTCTCTCTCTCCCTCCCTCCCTCCCTCCCTCCCCAGGGTGTGTCTGAGAAAGTCATCACATTTAGACAGGCCAATTTATGATGTTTGTGCAAATGGAACATTATGGCGCGCTTACAGTGAGGGTCTGGTGTGTGCGTGCTTACAGTGAGGGTCTGGTGTGTGCGTGCTTACAGTGAGGGTCTGGTGTGTGCGTGTACGCTTACAGTGAGGGTCTGGTGTGTGCGTGCACGCTTACAGTGAGGGTCTGGTGTGTGCGTGCTTACAGTGAGGGTCTGGTGTGTGCGTGCACGCACGTGTGCGTTTGGCAGAATGTGTGGTGTCGGCGTTTAGGACACACACACACACACACACATACACACACACACACACACACACACACACACACACACGTTGACACACAAAACTGCCTTTCAGACATCTGTAATCCAGCTCAGAGAGAGAGGGGTATTGTCACACAACGTGATGGTGATTTGTGCGATCTGTAATGTGTTTGATAATGCCATTAAACGGGCAGCACTGAAGCCAGATGGAACACATGGAAAACCCTCGTCCGCTCACGTAAAGCGCAGAGCGGAGAGAGAGAAGTGTCTGGGGAACCCACCCGGGTATTAGGGTATAGGCATACGTATCGGTTTACGCGCCGCATCGCGCCAAAAGCTACACATTGACAGTGGTGGAAAGTAACTAAGTATATTTACTTAAGCACTGTACTTGAGTAATATTTGAGGTGCTTTTACTTTACCGGAGTATTTCCAATTTCCAATAGTTTTACTTCTACTCTACTACTTCACGGATCTAAATATATCACTTTTTCTCCACTACATTTATTTGAAAGCCTTAGTTATACTTGTTACTTTGGAGATTTTGATTATTATTACAAAACATTCATCAACCACTTGAAACCATTTGAAAATGACGATCTACAATGCATCACATCGCAACTCATTGTGAGCTTGTAGATCTGCTATTTTCAAAAGATTTGTATACATTTGAACAGTTGAAACGGGACATCCTGTATAACGAGTACTTTTACTTTAAGTTAATTTCGATGCCAATACTTAATTTTACTCAAGTACATATTGAATTCTGGATTTTACTTATTTTCTTGTAATTTCTATATTTCAGTATTGATATTTTTACTTTTCTCCACACCTGCACATTGATGCACAGATTGCACACACCTGCGGAGAGAGAGGAAGAGAGACACAGAGAGAGTGATGAGGAGAGAGAGTGGAAGTGACAGCGGCTGGGAGGAGGGAGGGAGGTGGGGGGGAGGGAGGGGTGGATTCCCACAAGCAACAGCCTTTTACCATATTTTTTTTCTTTTTTAAATAATTTAAACCTGGCATTCCTGTTTAGAGCATGTCGTTATAGGCCAAAACCTGAAAAAACGTGAACATTTTTCAAAATCGTTTTTGCAGAATAGGACTTAAGACGTTAAATAACAAAAACAATGTTGCAATAAAGTCTCTCACCTCCCTTTGTCCTTTTGGTGAAGAAAGATCATATTTCTTGCGCCCATTTATAACTTTGAATTTGTCTCCGATCTCTTTATTTCTTTGGAGGTTTCAGGCATTCTGTTCTGGATATACCTGTAGACTTAAGGCCGATTCGAAAAATTCCTTCTAAATCCTGATTTAAGTTTTCTGAAAAACGTAGGTCATTAAAAAAATAGCAAAACATTATGTTGCTACGCTATATACTGTACATAGCAACAACAAAAAACAACTAACAACAAAAAAACAACCCATCGTAAATGGGTTAATCGCATACAGAGATTCTGCTTCCCCGTTTGATTGGCACTTCATCGAATGAGTTTGACTGGATTTGCGTTCATCTGTGTGCAGGTCAGATGGCAACTTCCCTCTCCTCGCCACTGTAGCATTTTTTGCTACAAGGGGAGCAAATTGACAGCAGCCCCGCCCTATTCTTTATTCAGGTTTTTTGGATGCCCCTGGGGGGGGGGGCCCTCTTGATGAGCGACACCTTGTCTGAGTTTGCCGTTGTCGTGGCCCAGAGGAGGACTGGTAACTCGCCTCTGCCTTTTCTGAGGTATGCCGTACCACTTCAACCACTTGACATTGTAACGAGGTACAACATGTCCTATAGTAGGGCCTCTTAACAAGGCGCTGCAGGCTGGCTGGGAGGGTGGGTGGCGCGGGGGCCATTACTGCTCTGGAGCCCTGCCAAGGAAAACCTACTGCTAACGTCTTCATCGAGGGGGACGGACGGACGGACGGACGGACAGACAAGTCAGAGAAAGAAAAGAAAAGAAAAAACTGACAGCTTAAACGGAACATCAGAGTGACAGAGGGTGTCAGTTTCAGGTCAACCAATGAAGCGGAGGCAGAGATGAGCCGAGGGAGAGCACGGGAAGGTGGACGCCGTGGGGAGATGAGAAAATAGAGGAGATGGAGGGAGGAGAGGAGAGGAGAGGGTCATTGCATGGGGGAACCCACTGAGCGAGAGATGGGAGGAGAGCCGGGGAGCAAATGTTCACAGGGGAGCAAATGGAGGGAGGAGAGGAGAGGAGAGGAGAGGAGAGGAGAGGAGAGGAGAGGAGAGGAGAGGAGAGGAGAGGAGAGGAGAGGAGAGGAGAGGAGAGGAGAGGAGAGGAGAGGAGAGGAGAGGAGAGGAGAGGAAGAATAATGAGAGTAGCAGAGACGGGTGTTGACCACAAATCCCTGCGGGCAGATCTGAGGGCCCACAAACACACTCTCTGGCTAGATGCCACCAGAAAGAGAGAGAGAGAGAGAGAGAGAGAGAGAGAGAGAGAGAGAGAGAGAGAGAGAGAGAGAAAGACAGACAGGGAGAGGTGAAGGAAAAACGGGAGCTAGAGGTCAATGTATAGTAGGAGACAAGGGTAAAGAGGAGACATTACGACGCTGCTTTAGGTGTACTCTTTCCGAAGTGAATGGACTTGGTTGATTGATACACACGCACACACACATACATTTTGCAAACACTTGGGGACATAACATTGAATTGACTTGAATCCATTCCATATGCCACTAATCTTAACTGTAACCGATCTAAAACATTCGCCTAACCGTAAGATAGATACAGATAGGTTAGGATTTAGAAGGCGTTTGTTTTTAAATCTTCCCAAGGTGTGGATCTGCTCATAAACAGCTGTCCATGGCACACTAAATGACCTCAAGAATGACAAACACTGGGCATTTAGTTTGGGACGATACAAACACTGCCAACTGCCACGCGTGGGTGGTCATCTCGCTTCGACTCGGCCTCCCCAAAGCCCCCCCGCTGGGGGAGTGCACGGAGCAACACACGGCCAGTCTCTCCCCGTCCGTTGGGAGTGTGTGTGTGTCCTAGTGTGATGAAATGAGAGGAGATGGAGGGAAGGGGCAGTTTACTATTTTATAACTCACACACGCACAGAAACACGCGCAGGCACACACAGACGGCACAGCACGGACATTTGAATAATTCAGCGTGTCTGTGCTGGCCCTCGCAGAGATGTGACTGACTGTCCCACTGGCTCGGAACAGGAACTCTCACAAAGCTGCACGCACGCACACCAACACAGCTACAAACACAACAGAGCAACACAACTGCACAAACTTGCCCATAGACAAAGCATAATTATGATTAGGATCTCTCTCTGTGGCCTATACTATACTGTGGGAACAGTATACTTTGTACCTTCATTATCACCATTGTAGTAGCTTGCATCTCTCTCTCTCTCTCTCTCTCTTTCTCTCCCTCTCTCTCTAACACACACATGCACGCGTGTTCACGTACACAGAAGCAGGTGCAGGGGAAAATATTTTTTTATGTAGTTGTGGCAGTCAAACTAGTTAATCCACCTAGGCCAGGTGCGTGTAAAGGTGATCATCGGTTCATTGCACATTGATGGCATTGACTTACGTAATCACTTAGCAACACGTAGCAACACCTGAACTGGACAGATACCATCTCATCTCCTCTCTCTCTCTTTGTGTGTCACTCTCAACCGTTTGTCGGTTTCTCTTCCTCGCTCATTCGACTCTACTACACGCACACACACACGCACGCACGCACGCACGCACGCACGCACGCACGCACGCACGCACGCACGCACACACACAAGCACAGTATAACCTGAGCCCTTTGCAGGTGTTGTCCATTAGTAGATTAGCGTTGATGCTCTTCACAACGAGTCTAGCAGCTGTTAACAGCGTCTCCCAGATATCCGCTTACAGGCCTCTCACAGTGTGTGTTCAGTTCACGCACAACGGCCCCAAGAACCAGGAGGGTCAGGTCACTTTCGGTCCAATCAATTTAAAACGTAAACAGGCTCGGTGTAATTCCATTCTCTAACGACCGGTGATTTATTCTCAGCGACCTGCCCGTTAATGCATGGTGCGCTGTTTGACCGTCCAGCTGCGCTCTCTGGCTGAGTCTCGTACCGCGTGTTCCATGATAGGCCTTGATGGTTCAGTCGCTGCACCGCTGGCCAAAGCAAACTCTTTGTATATACATCAACATGCAGGTCCAGGGACCCCCAGGGGTCATTGAGGGGTTGTTACAGCCAGGGACCCCCAGGGGTCATTGAGGGGTTGTTACAGCCAGGGACCCCCAGGGGTCATTGAGGGGTTGTTCCAGCCAGGGACCCCCAGGGGTCATTGAGGGGTTGTTCCAGCCAGGGCGTCCCCAGCCAGCAAAACGGGGAACCGTTTAAATCTATTTTAATTTAGAAACAATGTTGACAAATCTTCTCTTTTGGTTATTCAAATGGGGATTAGTGGCCAAATGAGTTTCAATTTCAATATGACAATGTTTGAACCACTGATAAAAACAGGATTCAGGATTATTTCCGCCACTACTGTGATATCAATTTTGAGTCCATCTGCTGGTCTGCATGTTTGTTGGCAGGATTTATTGGATTTGCACAGAATGCACATATTAATCTGGATTTCAGATTGTTTTGCTTTTCCAGATAACCTTGATTCGGACATGTTTGATCCGGATTATTTGGATACAGATGCTTTTCAGTCAGATTCTTTCTAATTTGATTTCAATCCGTGGTAAGGAATGCGAAACGTTCATGCTTACTTAGTCGCACGCTGGTGATGAGCACCATAAATGGCAGATACACAAGCTCACGACGCGTCATGAAGGTGACGCGTCGTGAGCTTGTAGATCTGCTATTTACTGAGCACGACACCGGCAAGCACGCAAACGAGCATAAGCGAGGCTCAGGCTGGTCACTATCTAAGGCTATGTTGATGCATTATTTTAAGTCTACTGGAGGGATCGGTGAGGGTTCATGTCAGAGTGGAGGGCACAGAAGGTCTGTGTCTGACAGCTCTACTGAGAGACTTGTAACACTGCAGCTTACAATGAACCAAGATTCCAGAGATATGGGCTTAAAGTGTCAATGAACCGCATGTCTTACTCTCTCACACATGCACGCGTGCGTGGACGCTATACACCATGTCCGAGTATAAGGCTGAGTGTGTCTCAGGGAATGTTCTATGTATGTACCAGGGGAAATCAGCCTTAACCCCACACCCCCCCCCCCCCCCCTGCCCCTTCCCCCCAGCCCAACTCTCCCAAAGTCCCTCAGAGCGAGACTGCATAATTACACTTTACACGCACACACACACACACACACACACACACACACACACACGTAATTACGGTCACAATCCCATTAAGACTTTCGGAGCCTTTAGGCATTTTTTCTATCATCTTACTGCCTGCCCGTTTCGCCGGTGTCAAGGGCATTGTAAAGGGCGTCGGTCGAGCGGTGCTGACTTTGTTGTGAGTTCTGACACCCCCCCCCCCACCGTGACAGAGGGGTCACTGGTTCCAATCCCCCCTGACAGCCCCGCCGGTCATGGCTGTCTCTCTGTGGGACGGAAACCCGTTTCGCCCTTCATCCTGTCACCTCTGTAAGGGCTCTTCTGATGCCGTTTTGGATCTGGAAGAGGGAGGTGTGTGTGTGTGTGTGTGTGTGTGTGTGTGTGTGTGTGTGTGTGTGTTTACACGCATGCACGCACACGCACGCACACACGCGTGCACACTCACAAGGCCGATGAATGAGGAGTACCCAAGCAAATAATTGCGAGGCCTTTGGCTCTATTTTGTAGGATTTAGCCCCTTGTTGCGAAAAATCTGCTTGGTACTCATATTCTGTTGAGCACTGGTGTGTGTACAGAGAGAGAGAGAGAGAGAGAGAGAGAGAGAGAAGGGACGGACGGACGGACGGACGGAGGGACTTTAGACTTGGAAGTGTTACTGTTTCACCACTTAAGCCCTATGTCGTCTCCGTCGGGTGGAAACTTCATTTGTCCAAATCTGTTACTTATTCAATTTAAAACCAGACAGATCTGCACTGCACTGTGAAGTGACAGTGCAGTAACTACGGCAAAAACATAGAGTCCGATATTGGGTTTAAAAGTGTTTCAACTGGTCAGGCAAATGAGATATGGGCAAATGCAGAGCTGGAATGAGACAAACATTTGGCCCGGACATTTTCGCGAGATTTGGCCCAGACCAGCACACCAGGCATATGCCTGGTACGTCCTGTGGCCAATCCAGGCCTGGGTAAATAAGTGATACACTAGTTGTAAATAATGGCAGTAAGGGCAGTACACGCTCAAGCTGCTTTTGATGCTTTTGTTTTGTATGATCAGGTAGGGCGTTAATGTACGGAAAAACACATATAGTTAGAATATGTAGATGAGAGGTTTCTACCCGAACAGCCATACAGTACATTGCCATACAACGATTAGCACAACTAGCCAATCTAGATGTGAGCTGGTGTAGATCAGCTGTTTTCACTACTTTCAAATGTGCTCACATTTGTTTTAAATATAAAAAGATGTTGAAAGTCTGTTTCCTATCATGAGAAATGTAGGGACGCCGGGTTGAAAGTGTTGTTAATAAAAGATTGCAGAAACTTTGAAGCCTCACGAGAGAGAGAGAGAGAGAGAGAGAGAGAGAGAGAGAGAGAGATGGGGGGGGGGGGCATACAGACATCTTCAAACCTCAAGGTGTTGAGGAAGCAGACGAGAAGAGTAGGAGAGAGGTAGAGGAGAGAGGAAGAGCGTTGGCGAGGGAAATGGACCCCCGCTGTGTCTCTCCGTGGTGGGTCCAACACAGATGACAGTCACACAGACGGATACAGTCAGCTACTGTATAGGCATGCAGAGATAAGGATATGGCTGGGTGTCAAGAGAGAGCGTGTGTGTGTGTGTGTGTGTGTGTGTGTGTGTGTGTGTGTGTGTGCGCGCGCTTGCTTGTGTGCGCTTGTGTTTCTTTTTATCTGTAGTTGTATTTTCAAAAGTGAGTAAGTGCGTCAGTGTGGGTGGGTGGGTGGGGGGGGTGTGTGGGTGTGGATGGCAGGAGTATTAGTCCGTGGTGTGTGTGTGTGTGTGTGTGTGTGTGTGTGTGTGTGTGTTCGTGCGTGTTGCATTGGGATTGTGCTTCTAGCTATACAATGTGCTGGGTGACAGTGCACGTTTTTCTTTTTTCCTGTGTGCATGGTGGATTTTGTCCATGCGTGCGTTGCATGCGTGCGTGTACTGGTTACATGGTTATGTGAAAAGGATGTGAGAATTGGGTACTCTCCCACACACTTACACCCATGATATATTGCACAATGCCTGGCCTCAGATCCTGTGTGTGTGTGTGTGTGTGTGTGTGTGTGTGTGTGTGTGTGGGGGGTGAACTTTTCCCCTCATCTTTTCCTTTGTGGACAGATAAATCCAGCCTCTCGTCGACATATATGTGTGTGTGTGTGTGTATGTTTGTGTTCTCCCTGGCAGATCAAAGCCAGGCGCACTGAAGCCCCCAACCCCCCAAAACACACACACACACACACACACACACACACACACACACACACACACATCAAAGCAACACAAAAAAAACGTAAGCTTTTATGCTTTAATGCTGTCCTCATATCAAAATATCGAAATGTGTTTATACTATCGTGTCTGACGGTTGGAAACATATAAGTGTTACTGTTCAGGATTCACATGGAAAAGCAGAGCTTTTGATGCTTTCGTCTGACACTGCGCTATATGATCGAGTATAGGGCGTTTATATGTTTATAAAAATCACACCCTTGTGAAATGAGTGTTGCAACTATACTTGTATTGTGATAGTTGTTGCACTGTACTGTATGTAGTCTGTACTGTACTGTACTGTACTGTACTGTACTGTACTGTACTGTACTGTACTGTACTGTACTGTACTGTACTGTACTGTACTGTACTGTACTGTACTGTTATGTATTGTTCTGTACTGTACTGTTCTGTACAGTACTATTGTAATAGTTATAGTGGACAGTGTGAAGCTCAACAGCGCCACTTGAAGGTAGGTCACCCAATGGTATTGCAGCTGTTCCTACTCCAAACAGACATACTGTAGCGACATAGGGACACACGCGGCCAGTCATTGGAGAGGTGTGCACCGCTCAAAAACACACAAAAAATGTATGGTGTTAAGAGGTTTCCGCCAGTCAGCAATGATATCTGATCTCTCTCTCTCTCTCTCTCTCTCTCTCTCTCTCTCTCTCTCTAGGTGTTCCATGCCAACACGGACCCCACAGAGGTGGTCCTGAACCGGATCCCCCAGCCGGTGCTGGCTCGCTTCGTGAGGATCAGACCCCAGACGTGGAAGAACGGCATCGCTCTGCGCTTCGAACTCTACGGCTGTCAGATCACTGGTAAGGAACAGTTGCAGATGTGCAAGCTCGCAACACTGCACAAGGTGACGTGCTGTGAGCGTGTAGATTGGCTCTCTTGCAATCCTCAAAAGTCAAAAACAAACCTACTTAAAAAAAGCTGCTTAAATCCCCTACATTTGAAATCCGATCTAACCATTGCTTTTACCCCCGTTTAAAAAGTCACTGAGTCGCTGAACTTAACCAAAATGGCTATTTGAATCTGAGTATAGACTTTTGGTTGGAGACACTGGACCAGGTTTGAATCTGGAGTATAGACTTTTGGTTGGAGACACTGGACCAGGTCTGGGGCCCTTGGGACCTTCTATACCCTTATGAAAACTTATGAGCTCATGTCATTGTGGGAACTCAGCAAATGTTGGTCCGCAAGTCTTTTGAGTCATGACCCATAGGTTAGAAAAATAATAAACATACTCCCTCCTCTCTCTCTCTCTCTCTCTCTCTCTCTCTCTCTCTCTCTACTCCAACATGACCCATCCATGAGGAACATGAGAGAGCTTTGGATGTGATTACTGTAGGGCTCCCTTAGATCTGACCAAGATCAACATACATTATATAACCTATTATATCCATATCCTTGCTGTCGGCAGGAAACCTTGTATGTCTAAAACCGTTCCTTTTTAATTGCTATTTTAGAAAAAACATTTTAAAATAGTCAAAATCGCATATTGTATACTAGCTCGCAACGCGTTTTGAGCTTGTAGATCTGCTATCTTCACTACTTTTGTGTGTGTCTTGTGTGATGAAGCAAGGCATTAATTTAAAAAAAAGTTCTAACGATATTAAGCCTATAGAAACCTTACATATCTGCCTCTCTCTAATGATATTAAGCCTATTGAAACCTTACATATCTGCCTCTCTCTAAGGATATTAAGCCTATAGAAACCTTACATATCTGCCTCTCTCTAATGAT
>NC_137877.1:26256474-26303974 GCF_963924005.1 Protomyctophum bolini | reverse complement strand
ACAGGCAAGGAGTGGACCTACATCACTGACAGCAAGACTGGATACGCCAAGGTAAGACATGAAAACACACACACACACACACACACACACACACACACACACACACACACACACACACACACACACACAATTCAATTTCAATTCATAAGGGCTTTATTAGCGTGAGAAAACATACGTTTACATTGCCAAAGCAAAAAGTGGAACAGTACAATCAAAACAAAACAACACAACAGTGGTGCAAAATAAGCACTTTTACTTTTGGTACTGTACTGTACATTTATTTTGATGCTTTTGTACAAAAGCATAAAAAGTATCAAAAGCATCAAAATATAATCTGAAACACAGTGAATTCTACTTGTAACAGTACATTTACGGTAGCATCTACGGCTAAAGTATCAATATAGTATTGATACTTCAGCATTAGTAAATTAAAAAATGGAGAATAAAAAACTGTTCCAGCACCACGCACGCACGCACGCACACACACACACACACACACGCACGCACGCACGCACACACACACACACACACACACACACACACACACACACGCACACCAATCACTTATATCAGTTTCCATTTTCTGTTTATTTATAACTGTCTTTCACCCAGCCCCCCCACTCACACACACACACACACACACACACACACACACACACACTGATTCTTCATCCTAGTATCACTCAACCATGTCAATTTCGGAGGGAAAGCAAAGCCAATTTATTACAGTCTCTGCTCTGATGATCGTTCAGTATAATCACCACACTTCTCTCTGTCTCATCTCCCCCCCCCCGCCCACCCCCTCCTCTCTCCCTCTTCCTTGTCTCTCATGGGTGTTAATTAAAAATGTCTTTTCTGCTTCGCCACTCACCACTGCAGGCTGTCCAATGCAGTGTGACACACAGGGCGCTTTTTATACTCTGTAGTCATTTTCTGAAAAAAGCTCTTTAATGGTACTACTGAGTCCTCTGCTGTTGGTAAAAAAATCCCGTTCTCTTTTCATCTTTTCTTTTTACGCGAGCATCCTGGGAAATGTACTACAAGTTTTTTTCTTTCTTCCTTTTTTTAAAGAAATGGCACAAATTGTAGAAGCGAACGAAATGAAACGATTTTTGTCCAAAGTTTCGTGTTATGCGTGCCAACATTACCTGATGTTTTCAAAGTCTCTCGTCTCCTTTCAGGGATGTTCTGTGAGCTTTTCGAGCTATTTCTGCCAGAAGCTCCTGAGAATAAACCTATACAGTTCAAAGGATGAGCCTCTCTTGGCTGTTATCGGCTTGTTAGCGCTGTCTTGTGTCTGTTTAGTAAAACCGGCACTAGCTGGTCTATGATCAGATTTAGCATTCACAGACAAAGACATTATAGTCTCATGGGGGAGATTCAGTTTAAGCTTCATCTAGCTGATGGCTGCTCAGATGGCTATGTCGACTTGACTGCTTGGGTTAAGTTGAGTTGTTAAAGGGATAGTTCACCCCCAAAAATTACTTTATTTCTTTGTTTGCTTTTAGTCGCATTCCTAAGCCAATAATTTGACTCAACGGAGACTCTTGACTCCGCCGGAAAACATAACTTTCTTTTGCTTTCACAGACGTCTACATCTTTCAGTGGACCGTTTTTAACCATGTCTATTATTAACGGTCCATTCTCCCCCTCCCCCTCTCTCTGTCAGATCTTCGAGGGCAACAGTCACTATGACACCCCGGAGGTGCGGCGGTTCGATGAGCTGGCGGCCCAGTACATCCGAGTGTACCCAGAGAGATGGTCCCCTGCTGGGATAGGAATGAGGATGGAGGTCCTGGGCTGTGACCTGCCAGGTAAGAACATGTTCCATGTTCACGTCTTTATGCTCTTGGTTTTTGCACCCACCACTACTGACGACCATAAGGAAGACTTTAGTGGCGAACCTAGTCATGATTGGCTGCCTCCTAGTGAACTTTCTAGCGACCTAGTCATGATTGGCTGCCTCCTAAACCAATGATAGTCTGAACGGCATAAAAACCCATACTCTGAACGCCGCAACACGGAAGCTAACAGAATCTAATGTCATGAGCTAACTGGAGCTAGAGGACAACCATAACAAAACACAGTGAGTGAGCCAAAAAAATAATGTCAGAAACAAACAAAAACAGGCCAAGTCTATGGTCTTTTTAATGTTTGTTTAGGGCACTAAATGACGACGTAAGACGCCATGTGGCTGACATAAATACATCTCGTGACTGACTACGTTTTATAAAAAAATAACGCTCTGCATTCATGTCTCGTAACGTATATAATATATATATAATTTATATATAGTGGCAGTGAAGCTGCAGTGAATGAATGCCCCTCGTGATGTCATGTGCTCACTTCACACTTGTGTGATTGTTTTGGGTAAATTAATGTCATACTTTGTTAAGTCTGTCTGTGCATTTTATAAATAGTTTGCCAATGAGTACATTAATCATATTCCAACATATTCGAGGGCTTTTGGAGAGCAATGAGACAGACTCCATGCAGTCACAATTAAGAGCTTGAGACTAAATCAAGCAAATGCCTACATTCATACTGTACCACCATCACATCAATGGGCAAGTCATACACGTGACGTGTACTGTATAAGCCTATATGGGAACGTGTGTGTGTGTGTGTGTGTGTGTGTGTGTGTGTGTGTGTGTGTGTGTGTGTGTGTGTGTGTGTGTGTGTGTGTGTGTGTGTGTGTGTGTGTGTGTGTGTGTGTGTGTGTGTGTGTGTGTGTGTGTGTGTGTGTGTGTGTGTGTGTGTGTGTGTGTGTGTGTGTGTGTGTGTGTGTGTGCGTATCTTAATCAGCTTGCCCTATAGGGGGGCATGGCTACATGTCTAGCCAGAGATTAGGCCGTCTAGGTCAGAGGACTTTCACTGCGATGGCCAGCTGTGTGTGTGGTTGTACTGCACTGTAGGCACAGCGGTCAGACTTTATTATCATGTTAGTAGCATGTTGCCGTTGAGTGTAACCACAGGGGATTAGGCAGGCTGTTGTCTGTGGTAGTGGTAGTCATGCGACATATCTGATTCTGTGGTCAGTCTGTCATGCACCGTCGATCACTGAGACCTACATGGGTCAGACATGAGTTAAATCTGTTCTGTTCCAGCTGACCAGAAATCAATCACGTTGTTTCCAATGTCACTCGTGGGCCATAGTATCCAGTGAGGTAACATTAGTATCAGCGGTAGAGTGGTTGGTAGAGCGGCCAGATGGGAACCGCAAGGTTCCCAGTTCCATCCCGGGCTCCACCAGAGTTAGTGCTGAAGTGTCCTTGAGCTGAGACTCTGAACCCCTAATTGCTCCCGATGTGCAGGTTGGTGCCTTGCATGGTTTCCTCCGCCATCGGTGTGAGAATGTGGGTGAATGTAAAGCCCAATCTATGTAAAGCACTTTGGATGAAAGCGCTGCTTAGATGCACCATTTACCATTCTGTGGCAAACGCGTTCATTTAGTGTGGATGTTGTTTAGTTTCACTATTTGTTGCAGTGTATTTGTTTTGCTCGCAGAGAGCATTCAAGCTGCAAATTGTAGTTGATATTCTAACCTATCACCTGTGTCAACATCTCTGCATTATTCTTCCTAGCCTTTTTTCTAATAATATACTGTAATTGTACACATAATCATAATTGCACTTAAAATAAATACAGCATCTTGTTAATCATATATGGCATAATTGGCAGAAAAATATTTTCTCTTCTTTTCTTTTCTTTTCTTTTCTTTTCTTTTCTTTTCTTTTATTTTCTTTTCTTTTCTTTTCTTTTCTTTTCTTTTCTTTTCTTTTCTTTTCTTTTCTTTTCTTTCTTTTCTTTTCTCGCATCCCTTCTCCTCTCCCCTCCCCTCTCCATGATGTCACCATCTATGCTCGTGCCTCTTCTCTTCTCTTCTCTTCCCTTCCTCTTCTTCTCCTGTATGTCCTCATGGTCTCTCTCCTCTGAGTGGCATCGTCTCCTGGTGCGTTAGACAGGATGTGACAGGTGAGGGAAGGAACAGGAAATGACACGTACCTGGTCCCAGTGGACAGGAAGCCGGTTGTTGCCCACCACACTGATGACCTGTCAGCAGCACTCTGTATCAGGCAGCACAGTACTCTGTGTGTGTGTGTGTGTGTGTGTGTGTGTGTGTGTGTGTGTGTGTGTGTGTGTGTGTGTGTGTGTACTTGTGCGCACATGCGTGCATGCAACTGTGCGTGTGTTCGCACAAACCTGGATGTCGTCTAGAACTAAAACCAGTCTCTGTCGGTTGGAATGTCCATAACTGAAACTTTTCAGGATTCAAATTCAAAAGCATCAAAAGTAGCAGATCTACAAGCTGAAAACGAGGCGCGATGCTTTTGTGTGATGATGTGCTGTGGCATTATCAAGCAGGGCGTTAATAATATGAAACAAAAAGGATATGGAGATAAGAGGTTTCTGCTCGACAATAATACAATATACAAAATAGCAATCTACAAGCTCACAATGTGAGCTTGTAGATTGGCTATTGTCAAGCATCACGATTCACGACGCATTGTGAGCTTGTAGATGGGACATTCTGCACAATGATTAGTGCTTTTACTTTTGGTACTTTAAGTAGATTCTTATTGAAAATACCTTTGTACTTCATAACTGGAGTCAAATTTGAATTCCAGACTACATGGCAGTATTGATACTTAAGTAAACAAACATGTCTGAGTACTTTTTCCCACCACTGCATACAGTAGGTGGTTATTATCTGTCTGCTACCCAGCTGTGTGGAGGTTGTTTTGGTCTGTGTTACAGGAACGCACATGCACACACACACACACACACACACACACACACACACACACACACACACACACACACACACACTCTGCCGGCTGTTCTGGTCTACAGTATAATATTGTGTGTCTGCGTGCCAGATGTCTGCCTCCTGGATGTAATCTCTGCATTAGTACATGATAGCAATGTTTTTTTATTTTTCTATTCCTACTTAAATGAACATCATTGCCGTTACCGCAGCCAATATACACAAATCCAATCTCTCCCGTTCGCACGTGTGTCATAATGCGTTACACACACGCACAGTAGCGCACAGTCACTGCCACCCCCCACCCTGGAGGCCATGGATAAACAACACACACACACACACACACACACACACACACACACACACACACACACACACACACACACACACACACACACACACACACACACAGTGACAGTGACATGTCATGATCTCACTGCACCACTACTGGGCTGTTGTGGATTTGGAAGTGTATACAGCGGTAAAATGTCTCGCTGGCGACAGTGTAGACGACTCTACTCTGCATTTGTTTGTCACCCCACTACTATTATTTGAAAACTTTAGTTACTAGTTACTTTGTAGATTTAGATTATTATTGTAAAAAGTACAGTAACCACTTCAGCCTTACTGTATATGCGGGCACACACACACTAGGGCAAACAGGGACCTCTACTGGTGAAAGTCATACTCACTAAGGGACGACCAGTTAGTTCTGTACTGTACACTGCAGCAGTGGTTCTCAAAGTGTGGTCCAGGGACCGTCAGGGTTCCTTGGGGGAGGGCGGACACACACATGGACATATGGTCCTTTAGTTTACAGGTCCATTTGGTTCCAGTTTTGACACTTATTCAGTTATTCGGGTCCTTGAAATGAAAACGTTTGAGAAACACTGCTCTGCAGTGCTATAATACACAAACACAGCGTCTACATTGTACCTTTGCTCCACATTCCCCCTCCACTCCAAACATCTGTCAACAGGGCTGAGCAACAAGCTCTCTCTCGCTCATCCGCTGACACAGCATCTGAAAGCATCTTTATAGCACATGTGTCTCATTCCACGAGGCGCCGTCAGGAAGAGTCAGGAGGCAAAAGGTAAGCGTAGGTCACAGGGTTAGGCCACGTTACTAATTAGTGGTGGAAAGTACATTTACTTGCTGTTAAATTATTGTTATTTTGCGTTACCGACAATTGCCAGCCACCCTCGAGAAAAAACTAAGCAAAAAATGAACTGCAGCTTACCAGTGCAAATAAATACATACATAAATATAGGTCTTAAATGGAGCAAACTAACTCGTTAGGTTTCTCCGTTACCCATTATATAACGCTGTTATTTATAATGCCATTACACCCAACACTGGTAAGCACTGTAACATTTTGAGGTATTTGTAGTGTACAATACTTGAGTATTTCCAGTTTCCAATACTTTTACTTCTACATCTCGGATCCAAATATTGTACTTCACTCCACTACATTTATTAGAAAACTTTAGTTACTAGTTACAGAACATACATTAACCACTTCAGACCTAGTACTGTATATATATATTTTGGCCATTTGTGCCGCATTGTGAGCTTGTAGATCTGCTATTTTCAGATGTGTATAGATGAAATGGGATATTCTGCACATTGAGTGCTTTTTCCACCACTGCAACTAATTATCCTGTGCCAGAGACATTAGTTTGACACGTCTGTCTTTTCCTCCCCAAACAGTCTTATCACCAGAAAGAAAACCATGAAATATTAAACACTAATTGACCTCCTCTGACGTCCCCCACACAGTCAAATCCTGTGCGTTAACTTAACTTTTGAGTGTGTACGGATGTAACCAAATGGGGTCTGAGGTAAATGAATGCCCAGGGATTCGGAGTCCACTCACGCGTCCATGAATATTATAGCCACAGCTGTAAATGCTTAGCATGAATCTCAGATATGAGTTTAGAAGCAATCATCGACTGTAAACATTGGATGTCAAGGGGGGGGTGGGGGTTATCAACAATGTAAGGATGTTTTTTACGTGTATGTATTTAGTGTATGGCCAAGAGTTCAGCTTGACATGTCTTCAAACTTCAAGCAAATCAATTACTCAGAGAGAAGAAACAAACGTTTTCCAGACGCCGTGCCGTTCCTTGAATGCCTTCATTCACAACATTTGAACACAATAAGATTTAAGTGATGCATACATTAATCTATTCATCGCTCCAAGTTTTTATCTATCAGCAAGAAAGCAGAGCAACGCCATCAGCCAAATTAGTCCCAAGATTCTACGCTCTCATACCAAGCCAGCAAGACGTCATTAGATGCTCATACCAAGCCAGCAAGACGTCATTAGATGCTCATACCAAGCCAGCAAGACGTCATTAGATGCTCATACCAAGCCAGCAAGACGTCATTAGATGCTCATACCAAGCCAGCAAGACGTCATTAGATGCTCATACCAAGCCAACAAGACGTCATTAGATGCTCATACCAAGCCAGCAAGACGTCATTAGATGCTCATACCAAGCCAGCAAGACGTCATTAGATGCTCATACCAAGCCAGCCAAGATGGCATTAGTTGGATCGCATGTGACCCAGAAATGAGTATAGAATCTCATCATCATTATAAACAATCACATAGAAAGCAATAGAACGTTTTTTTGCTACTCAGTAATGGGTCTAATGTTCTTTCACTGTTCTAATCACTCAAAGGAGAAGAAATGCTGCATCATCTGGCAAATGATACATTATTATATGACAAGCTTTTCTTTACATTAGCGTACAAGGGAACGTGCAGTGACCAATAAATGACTTCCAATCAGGGAGGCATTCACCACGAGATGTTTGCAAGATGTTGTTATTGAAAGACTTGTGGTTTAGGTTTATAGTAAACATGCTGCTACAAATCATTTTTGCAAGCCTCACTTATCATCGCATGATTGAACCAAACGTTCATCCACCAACAGAGCGATGGTGCCAAAGACAAAATTGTTACCAAAATATTGCATTGGCGTGCGCGGCCGAGAGCTGAGCGTCTCCAGATGAAACAACAATAGTACGTCGGCGCATGCTAAATGTTTAATTCCTCAGAGCATTCACACACACATTAGCCAACACATCGTGTTTGTGTTTCCAAGACAAATCTGCCATCTCTATCCACTTAAGCCCTAATACAGTACTGTACTTTACTAGTGTACGTCAAATATGTTTTTGCCGATGTATGCAAACAAAGTAGGGGACATGAGTTAAAATGGCAAAAAATATATAATAATAATATATAATAATAAAAATACAAATAAAAACTCCTTTTTAAGGTTTTTGATTATTATAATTTTTTTCTTTCATAAATCAGTGCTATTGCATACCCTTTGTGTGTTGGTTAAAAAAAACAAAAACAAAAAAACAATGGAAAGTATTTCATTTAAAAAGCGCTTATATCAATCAACAATTCATTGTTGAAAGAAAAAGTACTTCAACAGAAACCTCCTAACTCCACTTGAGCTGGATGTTTTTTCATTTCCTGAAAAAATAATTTTGGTGTTTCTTCCAGACAGCCGAGATATATTTCTTCTGACTATTTACAGTTTATCTCCTTGACCTGCTGCTTGTCCATTTATTATACAAGATTATCAACATCGTTAGCACCGCAAGGATTACGTTTAATATTCTTTTTGCACAACACAACCCTTCACTATTCGTCCCTGTCCGGTGGAAACCTCATATTGCCCATAACCCGACAGCGAAGTATCTGTTTCCAGAATACCATTGACGAGGACACAGCAGTCCAATTAAACCACAACGTTATTGCGGAGGACACGTTCTAATCATCCACGCTAGCTGTGTGTGGAGGCAACATGTAATTACTTCTGCTGACCCGCTATATTGGATTTGAACGGATAACATTTCAAGCTGCCAGGATCGCTCGTGCTTTTTACATCAGAGCTATCCCAACATCTGCTGCACTCTCCTCTCCTCTCCTCTCCTCTCCTCTCCTCTCCTCTCCTCTCCTCTCCTCTCCTCTCCTCTCCTCTCCTCTCCTCTCCTCTCCTCTCGCTCATTCCACACCTAGTTGGCAGGCACGCCCTCGTGCACAGGCGCACGTCGATGCATTCACGCACACAGACACATAGGTGCACGCACACACACACACACACACACACACACACACACACACACACACACACACACACACACACACACACACACAGAGAGAGAATTGAATTGAAAAAGAGAGAGAGAGAGAGAGCTGGATGGAGAGAGAGAGTTGGTTTAGTCCCAGTGGCTGGTAGCTCAGAGCTGCCAACTCCAGCTTTGTCTTCAATCATGTGCTGCAGTTCATATGGGTGTGTGCAGTGACCATTACAACAACACAGCCTTCTCTCTTTCATGCAAGTCAGACACACATGCACAAACAACCCCCCCCCCACACACACACACACACACACACACACACATACACACACATGCACCTCTGTTTTAGCAATATGCCTTCAACTGCAGTACAAAAGCCTGCACAGTGATGCTGCTGTTGTACTCAAACATTGTAGAGGTGGTTAAAGCCAAACCCAACCAAAACCAAAGCCAACTTAGTTTGTGTTTGTGTGTCGGGCCTATGAATGAGTGTGTTTGCTTGTGTGTGTGTGTGTGTGTGTGTGTGTGTGTGTGTGTGTGTGTGTGTGTGTGTGTGTGTGTGTGTGTGTGTGTGTGTGTGTGTGTGTGTGTGTGTGTGTGTGTGTGTGTGTGTGTGTGTGTGTGTGTGTGTGTGTGTGTGTGTGTGTGTGTGTGTGTGTACGTGCGTGCGTGCATGCGTGGGTTTTCCAAGTCCAACATTGCTGATAGCTTTCACATGTGTGCAGTGGCCTGGCTCCAGCCATGTGATTGGTGGGCTGTAGTCTTGGTGACGCCCACTTATCTCTCTGCCCCATTCCCCCTTCTCCCTCCCTCCTCTCTCTCTCTCTCTCTCTCTCTCTCTCTCTCTCTCTCTCTCTCTCTCTCTCTCTCCCTCTCTCTCTCTCTCTCTCCCTCTCTCTCTCTCTCTCTCTCAGAGAATAGCATGGTTTGCGGGTAAACCGACATAAAAAATTGGAGACATTGGCATTCTGGTAACCCCAAGAATCAAGATATACCTGTCTCCAGAAATTAACATTCCAAAATCACGGAAAGTGATAGGCTCCCCTACTATGTGCATGTGCACCGAAACTTATATATTGGCACTTTTCAACGTGCAACACCGCCGGTGAGAAATAACCCCTCAGTGAACTAAAAGAGAAAAAATAATAATGGCTCGTTAGATGTACTGTACTGGTGTTACTGATTAAGACAAAAGTATAATCAAATCAAGTGATCCAATTGGGAAAGGTTTATATTTTCTTCCTCGGTACAACATACGCGGTAAGGATAGGATTATCGATGATTATTATGTATGCAAAGTAAACATTCTTCCACACTAACTTATTGTGAAGGGCATAGCTCCGATATGTTATTCATAGAAGAGTTGTATACTATTCCGGACAGACTAGTTTGATGGAGACTATAGTCTCTCCAGACAGACTGTTGACTAACGTCAAACAAACAAATTCAAAGGAAAGGAGGGTACTGTTTTACCTTTATTTTTTGACGATGGATTGGATTGGATGGAGACAAAAACCGTGGAACACTAACTGACAGTAAATGGCACCATGTCTCTTTATGTTTAGACAGACGCTATGGTTTGACGTTTACCTGCTTATCTTGGTTTCTTTGAAGCACTAAATAGTTTTTCTTTGCACTCTACGTGGCATCTCTATTTTACCCTGTCATTTCATTTGTTGACTGGGGTGCACGCCATGCCATCCTCTGATCTCGTACTTTGGAGATACGTCTGCTAAATGCCCTAAATGGTAAACTGTAAATTGATGTAATTGAGTTAGCATAATCATGTATTGGGCCCATTGCTTCACTGGAGACAGTTCTAAACTCAAATCACGAGTATAACGTGTGCGAGGCGCAACAAATGACATTTTGAAAGTAGCCTTCCCCCAGCGAGACCTAGCTGCTGTTTTACCGCTGTGGGCACGAATGCATGAGAGGGGAACGGAAAAAAGTTGGAGAGGGAAGGAGGGAGGTGTGTGTGTGTGTGTGTGTGTGTGTGTGTGTGTGTGTGTGTGTGTGTGTGTGTGTGTGTGTGTGTGTGTGTGTGTGTGTGTGTGTGTGTGTGTGTGTGTGTGTGTGTGTGTGTGTGTGTGTGTGTGTGTGTGTGTGTGTGTGTGTGTGTGTGTGTGTGTGTGTGTGTGTGTGTGTGTGTGTGTGTGTGTGTGTGTGTGTGTGTGTGTGTGTGTCGGGGTGGGGTGGGGGCTATTGGCTTCAGCTTTCCCCCCCCACCTCCCCGAACTTCCCTCCCCATCAGAAGAATGTAATCACTCCAGTCTACTGCCAAAGCTACCGAGCTGCTCCCCTCTACATCTTACTCCATCTCCCTCACTCACTCTCTCCTTCTGTTCAGTCCTCTTGGTAAATGGTAAATGCTGCATTTATATAGCGCTTTTTATCCAAAGCGCTGCACATTATATTCACCCATTCACACGCGCGCACACACACACACACACACACACACACACACACACACACACACACACATTCACACACACCGATGGCAGAGGAAACCATGCACATCGGGAGCAATTAGGCGTTCAGTGTCTTGCTCAAGGACACTTCGACACTAACTCTTGGGGAGCCAGGGATGTAACCTTGCGGTTCCCATCCGGCCGCTCTACTGGCCACTCTACCCCTGCCGCCCTCCGCTTTCCAGTGGTGAAAGTAACTAAGTACATTTACTCAAGTGCCGTACGGTTCTGGAGGCGCTCTTGCTTTACTCGAGTCTTACCATTTTCCAATCCTTGTATACTTCTAACTTCTAAGTTCTACCTCACTACATCTCAGAGGCAAATGTTGTTTATTTTTACTACACTGCAATTGTTTTGACAGCTTTTGTTACAAGTTACTTTTCAGATCTAGACTGTTCCTCTTCTCCTTGCTGATCTGCCTTGTCTTGTCTTCTCTCTCTCACTGATGCTGTTTCTGTCCTCACCTTCATAAAGCTGTCCTTGTCTTGTCTTCTCTCCCACTGATGCTGTTTCTGTCCTCACCTTCATAAAGCTGTCCACCACTGGTCATCATCATCATCACTCGTTGTGACTCCAGACACTGAACAACTGAACAGACATGCACTCAGATGTCACAGTTCATGAGTGTCAGAGGGAGAGTCAAGGGTGGTGGTGTTTTTTTCCCCTCCAATTCCTGGAAATCATTTCTGTGGGGGGAAGAAATGATTTATACTTTTTGGTTTGAAAAACGAGGAGCAGTTTATTGGTTTGTCCAGTGTTTGGTGGTGTAACACCAACGGAAATGTAAATATGGTCAAGTATCAAGACTCTCCCGTCCATACGTCCGTCCCTCACTCCCTCCTTCTCTTCTCCCCCCCTCTCTCTATCCGTCTCTGTCTGTCTCTCTCTCTCTGTCTCTCTATCTCCCTCCCTCCCTCTCTGGTGGACAGTTTGGTTATCTTTTCCTCCCTGAATGAGGTATCACACATGGAAATGCTTAGCATCGGGCACAGGTTCATACTGTGTGCGTGCATGCGTGTGTGCGTGCATGTTTTTTCCTTGTGTAAATATTTTTGGTTTGGCTCCTGACTTTTCCCATCCAGTTGTTCACTCACTTATTTCCTGCTCTGGCTGACGCGACCTTTCTGTTCTCTTCTTTTAGTTGTTTGATTTTATTTTTAACTGCAGCTTTAGGTTTAGGTTTAAAAAATAATCAGGACTCAAACAGAAAAGGTAGGGGATGCACACGCAGATCCGACACACCAAAGATCCAACATGCGGGAACAGCGGTCGGACATGCGGCCGGACATGCACTGCAACGTGCATACGGTTATTGTTAGGTTAGGGTGTGAGGTACGCTGTCGGACTAATGACACTCAGACCAATAGTATGTTGGAACTAAAGCCTGTATCGCGAAGGTAGCAGATTGACAAGCTAAAAAAAGCTTTTATGCCTTTATTGATAGGACTGTAGACTTGACAGGAAATGGAGAGAGAGAGAGAGAGAGATGGGGAGTGGCACACAGCAAAGATGGTCATCGGGACCCCCGCGACACCCTTGCATATAGGTGTCCAGATATTTGCTATTTAGTTTGGATGCTTTTTTTGGGGGGCACGGAGGCACAGTTGGTAGTGCTGTCGCCTCACAGCTAGAAGGTCCTGGGTTCGATTCCCGCTCGGGGTGCTGTGGGTGCTGGCGGCGTGTTTCCTCCTCCACGTCATCAGTGCCCATACCCGAGGCGGGGTTGGCGAAAGGAACTGGTTGGAATAACGTGTTCCTTCCACGCGCTACGTCCAACCAGGGAAACTCCCCCCTGTCAGGTGTAAAGGAGCAACTTGGACACTCGAGCATGAAGGAAGCATGAGTTAAGTCCGTTGCTCTCCCCAGGTTGGCGGAGGGTGTGTAGAGCCCAGGATCACATTAGATGATTGACACAGGGGTGAAAAATGGGTTACAAAATCGTGGGATAAAAAATATATTAAAAAAAAAAGTTTGGATGCTTTTGTGTCGTTAACAAAAAACACAAACACGTATAACATGTATTAGTATGAGTAAGCTCAGCTTCTTGTTTTCACCCTGCCTGCCCTGAACTAACCGTGAGACACAAACACTGGATCCTGATCCTAGCAGCGTTTGCGTTTGCACATTTCTACTAATTGGCCACTCGCTGTCAAAAGCTTTCCGGTATAAAGACCTATCTCGCTCCAACAACTGAACTGAACTGCTACTGTACACTTCACAGCTTAGCACTTTGAGCCACACTGAACTTACCACGACAAAAATACAAAAATAAATCAACACTACATGTGTCCCTTTAGGACATACATTGTTTTGTTGGTGTTTTATTGACTGACTGAAGACAAAAGTACTCATTACATTGTTTTACAAGTTTTCAAAAATGTATAAAGATTTTAAATTGCAGATCTACAAGCTCACAAGAACACGTTGTAAGCTGAAGATCTGCTATTTTCAAATATCCAAAGTATATACAGGATACAGGGCTGAAGGGGTTCAAAATCTACAAAGTAACTAAAGTTATAAGATATTTGCAATGGAGCTATGAGGTGCTATGTCCCGTGCACATGCACATGCACATGCACGTGTCATGCACACATTTCCTTTTTTTTGGCAGGTTTTTGGCAGATTTATCCATTAAAACACGCACATTTGGGGAGCTTTTACAGTTATGTTATAGCAATTTCACACCAGCAAACAAGCAAGCAATAATGCACAGCTATAATAATGTGACAGGATGAACCGTGAGAGTGAACTCAGGATAATGAAACAATTAATTGAAAGACTAAACAGCGCTTGTGCCAGATCCATTCATACTCTTCCATTAATCGTTCATATTGCCTGTCTCCATAGCAGCACTTGGCCCTGGGCATTAGTGAGAGAGAGGGAGGACACGGAGAGAGAGAGGGGCAGGAGCGCTAAGAGAGAGAGAGAGAGAGAGAGAGAGAGAGGGGCAGGAGCGCTAAGAGAGAGAGAGAGAGAGAGAGAGAGAGGGGCAGGAGCGCTAAGAGAGAGAGAGAGAGAGAGAGAGCACGGACAGGCCGCCGCGGCTACTCACACTTGCTACTGGCTACACAACAACAGAGTCACTGACCTGCAACCTGCCACCAACCTGCCACTGACAGCCATGCGAGTCACTTTCAGTCAGCATTGTTTGTGGCTTAACTGTACAATTATTCCTTCACTGTCTAAAGGGTTTCCTGCCATAAATAACTAATTTTCCCCACCCAGACCGTCCCACTGTAGACTAGTAATTGTTAGATCAACACTTCTAGCTATACCCTTTACTCCACTACATTAATTTGAAAACTTTTTTGATTATTATTACAAAACATACATTAACCACTTCATTACGGATTTTTTTAAAAGCTCACAATGCGTTGCATCAAAGATTTGTATACATTCAAAACTTGAAATGGGACCTTCTGCATAACAGGTATATTTTTTATTTTGGTAGCCTACTTTAAGTAGGCTACATTTTGATGCCAATACTTTGGTACTTTTACTTAAGTACATTCTGAATTTCGGACTTTTACTTTTCTACTTTTTCCACCACTGCTATCAACTCGACTCACCATCCAAAGAGGTTTCTCCTCGAAGGAATGTCCCCATTTGACGCGTGTAATAGCCTACAGTATTTCAACTTTGTTCCTGCTGTTTGTTTTTGCAGTTCATAGCGAAGCTTGACTTGGGAAGCTTGGGAAAATTACATGTTTATGTAAAGAAAATTACTCGGACCGTGTGTGATTAGCCAACGGTTGCCCTTCATAAAGCCACCCAGAATAATGTCCACTGACAGCAAATTGTCAGCTAGCATTCCTGTATGCAGCTGGAAAGATTGGAGTTTGAAGTGTGACTTGAGCATGGTGCCATTTCAACAGCACTGTATTCTGTAGGTCAATGGATGTTCTACAACTTTATTGAGGCTATAGCCAAATTTTCTTGTCAAGGACCCCCAGATTCATATGTATTTGACAGGGGACCCCCCGCGCCCCATCTGGAAGTGGCGTGTGTACCTGACGGGTATGCTGGCTAGAAAGGACTGTGTTAACCACTCAATGGAGGTCCCTGCTATCGGAAGAACACACAATCTCCGTCTCAGTCAATCTATCTGTAATTACGGAAAGGAAATCCCCCTTTCACACTCATACACATGGAACCACACACACGTGCACACACACGCACACGCACATACGCTTATGTGGAGCAGTGGACGTGTCACGCATGTGCTCTCTCTCTCTTTCACTCTCACTCACACGCACGCACGCACGCACGCACGCACGCACACACGCACACACACACACACACACACACACACACACACACACCCAGCGTAGTGTCAGTAGTCATTATTTAGGCTGACGGTGGTAGATTTATACCCAAAGCTCTCTCCATAATTGAACAGTTTTCCTGCCTGTGTTTCCGCCTCACACTGCTCAGTCAGCAGCTTCACAATGAGGCCCTAGGTCTCTCTCTGTGTGTGTGTGTGTGTGTGTGTGTGTGTGTGTGTGTGTGTGTGTGTGTGTGCGTGTGTGTGTGTGTGCGTGTGTGGTGTGTGTGTGTGGTAGGCCTATATACAAAGGTTAACTGAGCACCCGTGGCTTCTCAGTTTGAGTGTGTGCATATGTGCACGTGCATGCGTGCATGTGCGTGCCAGGGACAGAGGCAGTGATTGACAGACAGGTATACAGTAGAAACAGAGTCATGGGGCATGATGCTGCATGTTGCAGTATTAATGGGTGGCCTGTTGAATACAGATGTAAGGATTGATCTAGTTATATGTCCTATATCTTATTCAGTGTCTGTCTGTCTGTCTGTCTGTCTGTCTGTCTACACCATGTGTCTCTGAATAACCTACTTCACCAAGTGTAGTAAAAATGGACCCACAAGGAGTTGAATTAACACTTTGCAGTGCATAGCGCCTACCGTGTGGTGTAGTGGCCACCCACGTCTCTCTCTCTCTCTCTCTCTCTCTCTGTCTCTCTATCCCTCCCCCTCTCTCCATGCTGTAAAGACCGCTGCGCTAGTGTTTAATATTTGGAGGTTTCCTCTGTGCATTTGGGAGACTATAGGGACAACGCTGGTGGATGTGCAGAAGTGAGAAAGAAAGATGACCCGAGAGAAAGGGGGGGTTGTCCCACAACCCCAAGCAAGGCAGAGAGGAGTGAAAGTGGCTAATGAAAGCAGAACAGATTGTATAGCAGCGGAGGAGAGGAGAGGAGAGGAGTGGCATGGAACAGTGTGGTTCTCAAACCTGTTATTTTTGGCCCGCGGACCCCCATTTGAAAAGACCCCCAGGAGGCAAGATTTATGTTTAAAAAAAGAGTTAGGGGGGGATAGAGGGGGAGAGGAGGGAGATAGAGGGGAGAGGGATGAGAAGGATGATGAGAGTGGTTATAGGTTGTGGACAGGAGCCGTCTGTTAAGTAGTCACTAATTAAGAACATTCTGATGAGTGGAGAGAGATTGATTTGCTTTACTCTCATCCATCTTTCTCCTCTTCCTCTCTCTCTCTCTCTCTCTCGTCTCCCCCGTCCCTCTGCTCTCCTCTATATGGGGCGCTAATTACGGTGGTAAAGGGCATCAAATTAAACTGGCTTAATGTCAAAACCACCAGCAGCTGGGACCCACTTATCATGCCTTAATGTAGCCTGCGTGCGTGCGTGCGTGCGTGCGTGCATGTGTGGGTTAGGGAATGTAAGGCTGGTGAATTTGGTCTTCCATAATAATCCTGCATACTTTCTCTGTAAACAAACTCTCCTATAAACAGCTCTTGAGCGCACATGCACTCACACTCACACACAGGCAAAGAACAAATCAAGTGATATTTTTTTGGATTAAAACAAAAAGCTCTATATTCTGATAATAATGATAAATGCAATAACATGGGTGTCTCTCCATTTCTCTGTAGCTCTCAAGTTCTCTTTCCTGACTGGATCAAATTGGTATCCAGAACAGAAAATTGCATTTTCTGTTTACTAAAGACCTGGACAGACAGGCCCCAGAATATCATTTATATTTAACACTTAGCAGTACTACTGCATCTTTAAATTAACTCAGCACACACACCAATGGACGACGGGTTGTATCTGCAGTCTCTCCGCACGCACGCACGCACGCCACTCACGCAGCCAAGTGAGTCATGGAAACATCTAGAAAAAGCAAACAAGACGAGTTACTGAACTCTGGTGGTTAGAACAGACATGGAACAATACGAGAGAGAGAGAGAGAGAGAGAGGGGAGAGAGGGAGAGATGCTTCCAGTAATGTGAGTGAAGAGAAGACCAAAAAACAGACCAAAAGTAGAGAGTGAGTTACAGTATGGAGGGCAAAATGGTGGAACAGCAGACATAATTGCAATGCTCTGATGGGGGGAGGGGGGGATAAATAAAGATAAATAAAGAATTGAAAGTATGAAAAAATGAACGAAAGAGAGAAGGAACGAAAGCCTAGATGATTGGGGTGCCGGCCGGACAGAGTGTGAGTGACTGAGTGAGTGAGGGGAGAGATAGAGAGAAGCTCAATGGAATGGATGACGTGCTGAGAGGTTTGTGGGGTGAAGCACGTGGCACGCACGCACACACACACACACACACACACACACACACAGGAGCGATGCTGGGATGTGAAATACACATACTGTAGCAGAGCCACAAGCTCCAGCTATTATCGTTGCACGACCACACACAACACTGTCTATTAACTCCTTTATGGGACGCTTGCACACATAAGCATGCACGAGGCACGTGCACACACACACACACACACACACACACACACACACACACACACACACGCACACACAGACACACACACACACACACACACACACAGCTGGTAAAGTGTTCAGGGTTGTTTAAGGAATGTGCGCCGCCAGTAGAAAGCCGCTTATTAAGACCAGAAGGTCTGTGGGTTGCAGTGAAAGGCCCTGTGACTGACGTCAAACGATGTGTGTGTGTGTGTGTGTGTGTGTGTGTGTGTGTGTGTGTGTGTGTGCGCGCGCGCAGGCGCACGCTCGTGCGTTTGTCGCTGTGTATATGATATATACTGCTCTGTACGTGCGTGTTTGCGTGCGTTTGTCGCTGTGTATATGATACATACTGCACTGTACGTGTGTGTACGTGTGTGTGTGTGTGTGTGTGTGTAAGAGATCTATCATACATTGGCTCCATGCTGTTGTGTGTCAAGGTCAGTGTGAGTGCAACATCTATCACCGCAACGTTGCATATTGTACATGTGTGTGTGCGTGCGCGCGCGCGTCTGTGTGAACAGTACACGTATGCAGCCGTGCGTGCGTGTGTGTGTGTGCGTGCCCCCAGGCGACTGATGGATGCCAGGCGTCGGCGGGTGCAATGAGCAGCGTGGTGGCACTTGAGCCGTGTGCCAGCCCCGCCAGCCTGCCTCGGCTCACTCTGTCACCACCTGGGTCCTGTCACACCGCACACACGCACACACACACACACACACACACACACACACACACACACACACACATACAGTAGGCCTACATACACACATCTTCCTGGACTTGAAACTTTAGAAAACCTCATCGTCAACTTGCCACATTGTTTTTCGTATCTATAGTTTTTTCCACCGCAAAAACATGCATAAAGAATAAACAGGGATACCGTCGATGTTGGGCAGAAACGCTCAAAATGCTTGTAGATTAGGTTATTTAATTTATCTTTTTTTCAATTGAAAGTTACATCTCTCCAAAATGTTAATTTCTCAGGAAATAAAGATTATTATTATTGTTTTAAACAATGCAATACTGCCTCATCAAAGGTAATGGTTGGTATAATGTGACTTCATATATTGTCAATTACTTGCATGAGAGGGGGAGAGGTGGAGTTAGTTGCTTTAGCAGACAGTTTGAGGGTCCCATGGAGTCAAGACTTTTTGTCCAAAGCGCTTTTTTAAAATACTTTTCATTGGATTTAATCCTTTTTTATCCAACACACAGACGTAAAGGCTGTTCAATAGCACTGATTTATGAAAACATATGTATATCAAAAACGTCAGAAATGGAGTTAGGTGGTTTCCTCCCGACAGCGACGATAAGAGGATTCTAAGCTGAGAGCAACGATAATGTTTTGGTGTGGTTGACGTGGTGGTTGTGAAATATCTGCAGTATGAGGAGAACATGCACAATAACTTGGAGATAAATATAAAGACACCACTGACCGGGAGCATCTGGACTGGGTTATATTTTCAAAGCCTTTGTGTCCAGTCCAGTCCTCAGAACCAGCAGAGTGTGTGGGAAGATGCATGGGGCCTTTTCTCATGCGGATCGAATGCGTTTGAACTACTGCTAGCATTTTAAATGTCGGTTCTGTTCTGTCCTATTCGGTGTCTCTCGTATCTTTACCCGCTGTATCTGATAGGCCAGTAATGTAACACTGGTGTCTCTGATAGGCCGGTAATGTAACACTGGTGTGTGAAGTATACTCGCTTGTCAGGCTGAATTAAACGGAGGGGACAATTAAACATTTGTTTGCTCTTCTCTTCCCCTTATCTCCTCTCTCTCTCTCTCTCTCTCTCTCTCTCTCTCTGTCTCTCTCTCTCTCTCCTCTCAGAGACCACCACCATACCTGATACTGCCACCCCCACCCTGCCCCCTGCGGAGGAGACCACCGCCCCCATGAGGCCTGGTAAATGCACTGTTCATTTTGTTGACTAAGACTAAAAGACCAAGGTTTTTGATATTTAGATAGTTGGCTGGCTGGCTGGCTGGCTGGCTGGTTGGCTTCTTGGGGATTTCAAGTCTGTTATAACCAAGACCCAGTGGGCTTGTTTCGGGGAAATCTCACTTTACAATGGGAATAAATGTTCGCGCACACATGTACACACACACACACACACACACACACACACACACACACACACACACACACACACACACACACACACACACACACAGACACACACACACACACACACACACTGGAAACCTGTCTCTGGTGGCCACATGTCGGAGTGAGGGCACTGAATCAAAGTGATTGGATCAGCTGGCAGACTTCCTGGAGTATAGGGTGACATGGGAGAACTCGGGGAGAGCACTCTGTGTGTCCGGTCGTCAAGCCTGCTTTATTAGACTTCACCGCACGTTGGTGTCGCGCGACGCAAGTAGCCGATTGGCGAGGAACTCACAATGCGATGCGCTGTGGTGCGCTGTGGGGAGCTCGTGGATCCGCTATTACCGCGCCACCACGGATGTATAAAATGAAGCATAACTCAGCAGTACTGGCCTTAATGTGTTGCACAGAACTGGACGTAATAGAATGGAATGAGTCACGCAGCCAGCCAGCTGGCGCCGAATGTAATCTTTTTCTTTTGCCCTTTTGATCTGTTCGTCTCTCTCTTCATTCACTCTGTCAGGTGGAAACCGCACATGTCCAAATGTGTTACTTTTCAGCATTCAAATTCAGAAATATCGAAAGTAGCAGATCTACAAGCCCGAAATGCGTCGCTTCGCGTCGCATTTTGAGCTTGTACACCATGCAAGTAATTTACAATATGTAAAGCCACAATACCAACTTTGACGAGGCAGTATTGCATTGTTAAAAATATAAGGTTTTCTTCATCTCCTGAAGAAAAAAAAGAAAATTATCTAACTATATAGTATATATATATATTATTATTTTTATTTCCTGAAAAATTAACATTTTGGAGTTAAGTGGTTTCTCCCCGACAGCAGAGATGTATTTCATTCATTACATGTCCCCCTCTGTCCTTCTCTCTCCCTGCAGCCACCACTCCCTCCCTCTCCGGCGTGTGTGACTTTGAGCAGAGTCTGTGTGGCTGGTCGGCTGACCCCAGGTCAGGCGTGAGCTGGACCCTGCACACGGCCACCAGCAGCAGCAGCAGCAACGCTGGTTCCAGCCTGGACCTCGCCCTGGGATCAGACGGTCAGTTCAGTCCAATGATTTATTATTATTTATTTTATTTTTGCTTTTTACCCCTCTTTCTCCCCAATTTAGTCATTGTACCAATTCATTCCCCCCACACACATTTGTGTGTTGTCACCTCTGTTGTATCCTACTGGCTCACCTGCCAGTGAGGAGCCCCCACCGGGAGCCTTCGTCCTACTCCCCGTACCCTACCTCCCCCCACAGCCTGTAGGATTACACACAGTGACAATTATGTCTGCCAGGCTTTCAGACTGCACCATGATCCTATATACTGTATGTGATGCGCGCCTTAACCTCTTGGGCCAATAATAGTTGGGATATGTCCATGTTTTTCATGTGATTTTCATGTTGCCTCCATGGTGTGGCTTATTACTGTATTCGTTGCTTAGCTACAGATGGTGGCTTAAGGGTTTTGGTGACACATGCCCTGTCACAGGGCATCAACTCAAGTATATCTACACGCACGCACGCACGCACGCACGCGCACACACACACACACACACACACACACACACACACACACACACACACACACACACACACACACACACACAAACACAAAGTTCTACCCTTGCATCATTCCTAATTAAGCACTAGAGCTGTTGCAAATCCTTTAGTCTCTATTCTCAGTTTAACTTCACATCTCCTCAGCTCTGGGAGGCTAAGACAACAACCGACAACTCAGTATGATTTCTGGGCAGATTCCCTCAACTAATTATTGTTGTTTGGTGAAATGTTGGGAAACTATTCTGGTTCACAGAACCATCGGGGAAATCACTTCTCAAAGAGCAGGAGGTGATCCAATACCAAAACAGATGCGTCCCGAACCATGATATTTCTTTTTTTTATAAATTCTTTCCAGCTCTGAGAAGAAAAAACTAAAACAACAAAGTAAACATACATTGCAGTAGATTGTAGACTAGAAACACATTTGGACACAGTGGGATTCCTTAGTACGGAGGCCTCGTCAACTCATTAACCCGTTAAGGCTTGAGGTCGATTCTACAAAAAACTGTTTTCTGAAAAGCTCTGTTTTCTATATCAGTGGTTCTCAAAATTCTTCATGTCAAGGACTCCCAAAATTATGGATGTGGCCGCCGACCCCATCTGAAAATATGTTGTTCCCAGAAGCAAAGATTTGAGTTAGAAATGTTCACTGTGAAAGAATATATATTCAAAGATTTGCACGTTCAAAAATAGCAGATCTACAAGCTTGAAGATCTCTATTTTTCTACAGCTAACGTCTAAAATGTTAATTAAAAGTGGTTAAAGGCGCTAAGGTGACACAGATGTGTTCCAGGTCTGAACGGATTAAAGGCGTGCACGGTTGCCATACCGTTGCAGGATACTGTAGACCAGCATACTGGGAGGGATACGCCACGCACCGCAACAATGATGCAAACGCTTAATTGTAAAGTCTTTGGGAAGTTCGAGTCACGCACTTGCGTGCGCTCGCGCACACACACACACAGCTTATCCGCCACCCACCTCTCTCCTCGTCTCTGTCTCTCTTCCGTCGTCATCTTTTCCTCCTTTACTGTACCTCTGCGTCAGTGGCTCTGAACCTGTGTCAGTGGTTCTGAACCTGCGTCAGTGGCTCTGAACCTGTGTCAGTGGTTCTGAACCGGCGTCAGTGGCTCTGAACCTGTGTCAGTGGTTCTGAACCTGCGTCAGTAGTTCTGAACCTGCGTCAGTAGTTCTGAACCTGTGGGGTTGGGGACAAAACACTACCATTTTAACATTAAAATAACATAAATATTTTGAAAGATATGTAGAAAAAAATGGCCCGGTATTATTTTTCAGTTTAGAAATTGTGATATCAATAAATATGACCACTCAACACTCACACATACTTCCAGCTCTCGTTTTCCTCACTCTGAAGTTCCCTCACTGTGACTCTCCTCTCTGACCCCGTTCCCCTCGTTTCTTTCAACACATTCTCTTTCCACATCTGTCCATCTTTAACGAGAGAGCCAGAGGAGACGAGTGGAAGGACTCTGTTTTACCCATCACTCACACACACACACACACACACACAAACACACACACACGCACACGCACATGCATGCACGCACGCACACACGCATGCAGGCACACACACACATACACGAAAGCATATACACACATTCTGTCTCCACCTCAATCATTCATATATTCACACAGGCACGCACACAAACAGACAGACACACGTGTACACACACACACACACACACACACACACACACACACACACACACACACACACACACACACACACACACATGCATACACAATCAGAGCTCAGAACGGTCAGATAAGTCAGATGATAGCTTTGACAGAAGTGCTGCCTAAGCAATTTTGCTCTCCCCAAGGCTACACACACACACACACACACACACACACATGCACAGCTCAAGGTGGAACAGTTCGAGTGTAATGTTGCATACTCGCACACGTTACGCATGCACAAACACACACACACACACACACACACACACACACACACACACACACACACACACACACACACACACATGCACACAAACATGCACAGCTCAAGGTGGAACAGTCCGAGTGTACTGTTGCATACTCGCACACGTTACGCATGCACACACACACACACACACACACACACACTGACCTTGCCCTCCATCAAGTCACTGCGTTTGCATCTGTTGAGCCGTTCTACTTCACGGTCCACTGAGCAGCTCCTTTATGACTGACAGGAGCAGGACATAAGACAAGACCTTACATTTCATTACTGCTGTGTGTTTGTGTGCATTCATAAGGGGTGTGTGTGTGTGTGTGTGTGTGTGTGTGTGTGTGTGTGTGTGTGTGTGTGTGTGTGTGTGTGTGTGTGTGTGTGTGTGTGTGTGTGTGTGTGTGTGTGTGTGTTTGTGTGCACATGCGTGTGTGTGCATGTGCATGCGCGCGCGTGTGATTTATTGACTCAGCAGTGTGTGTGTCCCAGGCAGCCTCAGACAGTAACATGACATTAAGTCTTGTTGTACACTTACATTAGACCTACATATAGCACCACCCAGACCAGCAGACATATAGCTGCTAAGCTAATCAAATCCCTGCCACTTGTCACTGAAACACCTTTTCACTGCTCTAAAGGGAAAGTGTGAAAGTCAACCCCTACAAACCACATTGACAAGCCTCACTGTCCGCTGCTTTCTCTCTCGCTTGCTAAGTATGTACAGTATCTAAGGGCGAATGTGTACATTTCTATCGACGCTGTTGTGCAGAGACATCCTATCTCCATTATTTTAACTTTCTACTATAAACCATGGATTAAAACTGTGCAAATGACTTGAATGAATACACGACGAAATACATGAAAAGGTACAGGGCAAATATTGCACCACATTGCACCACACTTTTCTGCCCCAGACTAACTGGGGCAGAAACCGGGGACTCGCTCTCCAGAAACTGAGACCATGACATTGTGACACGCACCGTAACCACTCAGCTATCACAGACCATCGTGTGATTTTGTTTGTCTTTTTATTTTGCTGACGAAGGCGCTGGCCTATTATTATAATGTCTGCATCAAGAGAAACAACATCACAACATTGCAAAAACAATGTACAGGGCAGAAGAACAAGTGTCCTTCAGATTTTAACAGAATCTGATCTGTCTGGATACGCATCCGCACAACGGTCGCCATCCAGTGTCTGCAGCGGACTTTGTAGGAGCTGAATAAGCACAAAGAAAGATGAATAAATGCCAAGACAGAATTAGCACTTCTTTGCTGCCAATGAAAGGAATGTTGTCGGGTAGAAACCTTGTATGTCCAGAACCCGTTCCTTTTCTTCTTCTTGAATACTGTATATTCCTGAAGATAAACAAGCTCAACTTACTGTACCCTCTTGATCTCTATATTTTATACTTTGGCTATTTGAAAACAGCAGGTCTAACAGGCTGAACGAGTGCCGTGATCCCCCCCTAAAAACATGATAATCAGGTACTATGATTATACTAGGAGAAAACTTTCAATATAGTGTAGATAATGATGTATGTTTTTATGTGGCCACACTCATTAAGTAGGCCTATACCTGGTTGAACTTAAGCTTCACCCACAGCTGTTGTTGTATGATAAAGGGGGAGGGGTTATGGGATTGGTTAGGATTATGATGTCACAAAAATGGTATATTTTCAATTCAGCCTTTTGACTCAAAGGCTTTCATCTTTCAGGAAGAAAGCAAAAATACACTCTAACTCTAACCATACCTGGTTAACTACAGAGTAATGTTAACTCCATAGACACATACAAAACAGAAAAAGTACCAAAATCAAGGCACTCGATCTTTGAGCTTGGACTCAAACCTCGTCAGTTTGTAGCGACTTCATTGGTCACTATCAGAGAACTAATCGGTGTGGTTGGCCGTAATTATCTCCTGCAGTGAAGACGGGAGGACTTGGCCATCAATATTCTTCTATCGGCGCCTCACCACCCCACTTTCACTGCGAGACAAACACACACACACACACACACACACACACACACACACACACACACACACACACACACACACACACACACACACAGACCTTGTACACACTGGCTCCCTGCATGCACGCACACACATGCATGCACCCATGCACATACTGTACATGTACGTTCACGCCTTCCTAAGAGCTGATTCCAGATCCTTCCCTCCCACAGAGACTTGTTCATTAATTCCCTCCCTTTGTACATCGGCCAAGATCAAACGCGGCGCCGTGGAAAAGTGGGGAGGCAAAAAAAGCACACTTTCTCTGTATTTAAAAAAGCACACTTTCTCTGTATTTAAAAAAAGCACACTTTCTCTGTATTTCGACTGTACCAACTTTCAAATGTATTTAATGAGCAGCGATAATTTAAGTATTTGCCTGCGAGTGGAAGAAATAAGAGTTACCTCAACCCAAATCCATTATTCATTAAACTATCCATGTGTGGCTAAATCTGCAGAGAGAGAGAGAGAGAGAGAGAGAGAGAACAACAAAAAAAAGTTAGTATCTTTAGAGCGAGGAAAGAGGAGGAGAACAGAGGAAGGGAGGAAGACGAGATGAGGATGATCGGAGCGACTCAGCACTTTTTAATATGAGCCATATGAGAACATATATAACTGGAACGGATGGATGTGCACGAGAAAAGAAAGAGAGACTGTACACAAGGAAAATAAAATGTATTCTTAGATGAATAAAGACTGTACACAAGGAAAATAAAATGTATTCTTAGATGAATCGACTAAAGAAAGAGAGACTGTACACAAGGAAAATAAAATGTATTCTTAGATGAATCGACTAAAGAAAGAGAGACTGTACACAAGGAAAATAAAATGTATTCTTAGATGAATCGACTAAAGAAAGAGAGACTATACACAAGGAAAATAAAATGTATTCTTAGATGAATCGACTAAAGAAAGAGAGACTGTACACAAGGAAAATAAAATGTATTCTTAGATGAATCGACTAAAGAAAGAGAGACTGTACACAAGGAAAATAAAATGTATTCTTAGATGAATCGACTAAAGAAAGAGAGACTGTACACAAGGAAAATAAAATGTATTCTTAGATGAATCGACTAAAGAAAGAGAGACTGTACACAAGGAAAATAAAATGTATTCTTAGATGAATCGACTAAAGAAAGAGAGACTGTACACAAGGAAAATAAAATGTATTCTTAGATGAATCGACTAAAGAAAGAGAGACTGTACACAAGGAAAATAACATGTATTCTTAGATGAATCGACTAAAGAAAGAGAGACTGTACACAAGGAAAATAACATGTATTCTTAGATGAATAAAGACTGTACACAAGGAAAATAAAATGTATTCTTAGATGAATCGCGCCGCCGCGACATGGACGATTAATAATCGAGTCACTTGATGTCAAAAATCAATTAAATTATTAAAGAAAACAATATTATTATTATTATTATTAAAAATAATTTGACCAAAAATGACTTATTTATGTTCCTGTGAGTTTTCTGCAATTTTTATGTTGTCAAATATAACCTTCCAGTTGACAGTGACACAAGTCATGTGTTTTCACTATGGATCATTAGAAAACACTTTGTTTAATAGTCACACAGTGAGGGGGAATCATGTATGCAATGCCAATACATGATCAGTAATTTGAATCATAATCGGATTGTAGCCCAATTAATCAGAATTAATGGAATCGTAGCCCTCTGAATCGGAATTGAATCTTATCATCAGGTACCTACTGTACTGTCTAGCGATTTCCGCCACCTAAACATAGGCGTACTGTAGATAGATAGATTGATAGATAGATTTATGCCCAGTGTTAATTTAATTGATACATTTTTAATTAGGTCCTACAGTATAGTTACAATATGGATAATATTTACCCAGGGTTACATTAATGTTGATGATTGTCCTGTGCACAAACACAGCAGTGTTCTGATGTGTACAGTATGGCTGTTTAGACATGGTGTCATGCAGTAAAACACTTATCTCTGTCTTAAGTGTTTTCTGCATTCTGTCTTTCCCTCTCTTTCCTTGAACGAGGCGTTAGCAATCACAATGATTAAGGATGTGTGTGTGTGTGTGTGTGTGTGTGTGTGTGTGTGTGTGTGTGTGTGTGTGTGTGTGTGTGTGTGTGTGTGTGTGTGTGTGTGTGTGTGTGTGTGTGTGTGTGTGTGTGCGCGCGCGCGCGCGCGAGCGTGCGTGTGTGCATGTTTACACACACTATCGGTAGAGCACGTGGGTCCTTGCATTGCTGTCTGTCTGTGCGCCCATAGCCCTTACAAACCATGATGAAATGTGCGTCCAGCTTGTGGTTAAGCTTGTGTACCACAGAGTAAAGCCACTGATGCTTTAAGCTCCAAACAAACACTACATCCTGCTTCATTAGTGCATTGATCGTTCAATGGCTCAGCCTGGCTCCTTCTCAACTCACACAGCTCTATGTAATTCATTCATTTATGTCCTAGTTTGTTTTTTATCTCAACTAACAAACTACAAAGATACAAAGCTACAAATATGCTCTGTGGCTTTGTATATGTTGTACCCGACTGCCAGTGTGAACACAGCCTAACTCCCCAAATATTTTCCTTTTCTCCCCCGTTTCTATTTTTTTTAAATAGAATAATTTAACCGTTCCTCTTATGAACACCATGAGGAAAACGGTCCTCACAAAGAGAGACAAGAGACTCTGGATTCCGTCTAACAGCCTCTCTCTCTCTCTCTCTCTCCATCGCTCCCTCCAGACTTCTCGGGGAACTACCTCCACCTGGACGCGGGCGCCCACACCCAGCGGCAGCGGGCCCGCCTGCTGAGCCCTGAGGTGGCCCCCGAGCGGGGGCCCCTGTGCCTCCTCTTCTACTACCAGCTGCAGGGCGACACGCAGGCCAGCCTGCGGGTGCTGCTGCGCGACGACCAGCAGGAGGAGACGCTGCTGTGGGCGCTGCGGGGGGACCAGGGCCCACACTGGAGGGAGGGACGCACCATCCTGCCGCAGAGCCCCCGCGAGTACCAGGTACGGCTTCTGTCCTCCACTGGTTCCCCAGACAGTGGGATCTTTTCTTTTTTGTTTCCTATACATTTAGTTTTTTGTTATTATTTATTTAAAACATCTTCAAAAACCTTGTTAAGTTAGCTTTCATCGTGATACGTTAGTTGTATTGATCCACAAGCCAGGACACAAGAAAGATGGAGTGCTGTGATCTTTGTACTTTTTCTGTTTTGTATGTGTCTATGGAGTTAACATTACTCTAATGGACCCCCATGTGTGGTTGGAATTTTGAAGTAGTAGACAACTCCAACTTCTGAGTAGGGTCGGTGGGTGCAGGTACTCGGCACACCTGGGGTGCAGCGCACTAGATTTTCGAATAAATTAATGACAAGAGGACACACCATTGCGCTCACAGCGAAGTTCCAAATGCACCCTTAATGAACTGGTGGGTGGGGCCACATAAAAACATAATTTTAACACTTTCTGTACACTTTTCTTTTTGAAAAACTCTTTCTCCTAGTATAATCATAGTACCTGATGATCATGTTTTAGGGATGGAAATCACTGCACTCTATCTTTAAAATGAACTACGGCCCTACAAAATACAAACGTCCCACCCATAATGGGCTGTTTCTTTCCTTTGAAACTCAAATCTGCCCCGTAAAACCCATAGTGGTATTTTAACTCTTGATACGATACAAACAGAACCTAAATGGACTAGGAAGAGTCCATTTGGTTATTTTCATACAGTCCCCAAGACCCCCCACGTTGAGCAGCACTGATCTAAAGACTCTCTCTTTTCAGGTGGTGTTCGAAGGGTTTTTTGAACATGGCACCAGAGGCCACATCAGGATAGACAACATTCACATGAGCAACACCATAGAGCTGGAACAGTGCACACGTAAGTCTCATGTCTGTCTGTCTGTCTGTCTGTCTGTCTGTCTGTCTGTCTGTCTGTCTGTCTGTCTGTCTGTCTGTCTGTCTGTCTGTCTGTCTGTCTGTCTGTCTGTCTGTCTGTCTGTCTGTGTCTGCCTGTTTATCATTTGATCAGTCTGTATCAGTCTGTCTCTCCTCTCCACCCCTCCTACCATCTCACTATTTCCCCATAGACGCTTTAAGCTATGCTCTCACCAGAGAGAGAGAAGGGGGGAAACCTCATAATGTTTCTCGTTCACAAGAAGCAAAACAAAGCAGAAAGTAGGCCACAAATGGCCGCTGGGCATGGATCCTAATCTATCTTTCATTATTTCTCTCTCTCTCTCTCTTTCTCTTCCTCTACCATCCTCTCTCCGTCATCCAAGTGTCTCTCTCTCTCTCTCTCTCTCTCTCTCTCTCTCTCTCTCTCTCTCTCTCGCTCCAGTACCTGGTAGGAAGCCATGCTCAGCTAGGCCATCAACCATTTTACTGAGCAACTTCTCTCTACACGCACGCACGCACACACACACACACACACACACACACACACACACACACACACACACACACACACACACACAAACACACATACAAACGCACGCACGCACACACACAAACACACACATACACAAACACACAGAGAATGAAAGTGTATTGTGATTTGAAAACAGTTCTGTTGTGCTACACAGTCTAGACTCGACAGGCATGATATGAACTGACTCCAACCATCCTAATGTTTTAGTTTGACTGTCATGACTTTGACAAACATGTATGCACGCACGCACGCAGTCACGCACGGATGCACGCACATAGTTGTTTTGATGTGAAGTAAAGAGAATATTCTTATCATTTAATGCAGTGGAGCAGTGGTTTGCTCTGCACAGCAGGACAGAATTGGCTAGTTAGCTAAATGCATGCATGCACGCACGCACACACGCACAAGCACATGTACGCACGCACGCACGCAGGCTGGCACAAGATGGAGCCCATGACTTTGACTCCTTCTGTCTCTCTCTCTCTCTCTACTCATCTTATTATTGTTTTCAGTTCAATCTCCTCTCTTTCTGTCTCTCAATCTCAATCTCTATCTCTCTCTCTCTGTGTCTCTCTCTGTCTCTCTCTCTCTCTCTCTCTCCCTTTCACCCTCTCTGCTCCCCCCTCCATTTCCATCTCTCTTTCATCTCTCTCTCTCTCTCTCTCTCTCTCTCTCTCTCTCTCTCTCTCAGAATATATGTCACACGTCCCCCGGCAACTAATAAACACCAGTAAATCTCAGCCTTTTCCTCTCACGTCCGCCTCTCTTTCTCTCCACCCCTCCTTTCCGTTCTCCTCTCCATCTTCTCTCTGCTCCATCTATCCTCGACTCGTTTTACGGCCACCTCCCCTCCGGCCCGGCCCCCCTTTCTTTCATCCCTCCTTCTTCTTCCATGCCCTCCAGCGTGTCTGGCTGACAAATAGCCAACACTCGCTCTCAGAGAGAGAGGTAGTAGTTGATTATGACAGCAAGTTTGGTTAGTTTTAATCATAGTTTTTTTAATATAATTCCATTTAGTTTTTTTTTTGTTTAGACTTTAGTCGACAAAATCTACAGTTGATTTAATCAACTCAAGTCTATGATTTTAGACTTGATTGCGCTCTGAAAATAGCCGAGCGCAACACCCGAGCGCAACCAAACATAAAATGACTTTTAGTTATGTTCTACTGGATCTCCACTAGTCCTTCCCTAAACATCATATACTCATCATATAGTTTTTCTTTATATATATTTTTCCCGTCAGTGATAAAAGGTAGTTGACAAACATTTTTCGTCATAGTTTTATTCAACAAAATCAACACTGGATGAGAGGGAGGAGAAAGACAATTAAGATAAATAGAAAGCTCTTCTAGGAGGAAGACTCTTGCTTTCCTCCTGACCAGTTAGCTCACTCTTTCCTCTTTAGCTCTCTATAACTATCATCCAGAGACAGCTATGGCCTTTAGGCCTCTACAAATCTTTATTGATTTTCTCAAAAAGCCGTGATTTTTTTTTATTTTATTTTTTACAATTGGCCTACGGTAGAATATATTACTTTTTAATCACTATAGTGGTCAGAGGCCTCATCTGTATACTGGAGAGATGTAATTGCCCCCACGAAAACGTCCCAGGACGTATCGACGTTTACTAAGTCATAGCGTTGCAATATTTGCACCCTGTCTCATGTGGCATTAACACGGCTTTAGCAAGCGTAAGCATTTCTTTTGGTCCAACAAAAGGCCGGGGCAACGTGCTAGGTCTCACCTAGGGGATGGGAACACGGAATACAAATCAGGAACATGTGTCATGTGTCATGCTACATAGTGAGAACACATGCCTTTCCCTCTGGTATTGTGCACTTTAACCAGAGGGCCTTTGAAGCTCAATGGCTAGCATTACGCTACCAACCGTAGGGGTTATTATAGCCATTCAGTCACGGCTTGGCTCTCCCACACAGAAAGAAACAATGTAGAAAATAGCATATCTCTGCTGACGGGCAGAAACCACCTAACTCACAACATTTCTTTTCTCCATAAATCAATGGTATTGGACACCCTTGGACCCTCCATTTCACCCTCAAATCCCACCCCCACCCCTCTCCTGCAAGTAATATTGACAATATATAAAGTCACAATACCAACTTTGACGAGGCAGTATTGCATTGCGTTTTAAACAAATATAAGGTTTTCTTAAAGGACCACTTCACCACTTTTCAACCTATCTTCATATAATAGGTCCTCACTCCTCACTAATAATCATAATCATAATCATTTTTTTCTACTCAGTCTGTGTCTAATAGGACGGCTGTGGGCAGTTTAGAAACCAGTGACATCATCATTAGGCAGATTTTTTTTAAACAAGATCTTTTTACAAACATATTTCGATTTTCATTATCGTGAGAACGATGGCTTCCATTTTCGCATTGAAACTTTTCAGGACTAGAAAGCCTGCCGTTTCTATTAGCTTGTATTCCCCATCGATGATGTCACTGGAAGACGGTTTCTGAACTGCCCACAGCCCTCCTATGAGACACATACTGAGTAGAAAAAATTGTGCCATTTTTTTTCATGATTATTAGTGAGGACCTATTATATGAAGATAGGTTGAAAAGTGGTGATGTGGTCCTTTAATTTCCTGGAAAGAGTTTGGTGGTGCTGCATTAGCATTACTATATGAAACCAGATTGTGAACATTTTTATTATAGGCCTGCATGATTCGTTATTTTGAGAAAGTTGACACAAGAGTACAGTGTTTTCATTCTGTTACTCAGTTTTGAAAGATGTATAATATTATCGTTATAACCAATACACTAATCTGTACAGTTACATAGACGGCCTGGAGCCACTCCACGAATATCCACTTTTATACATTTCACCTCCAGAGATCAGTCATGTCAGTCCATAGTCTACCACCGCTCTGTTTATTTCCAATATTTTTTACTTCTACTCCATACATCTCTGATCCAAATATTTTACTTTTACTCTACTCAAGTCAATTTTGAATTCCGGACTTTTACTATCCGTAAAGTATTTCCACATTGCAGTATTGACACTTTTACTTAAGTAAAACAAGTAAAACATTTCATGGCCTGATCTTTGCATAAGAATTGCTTTTGCATCTGCTTCCATCTATTAACGTTTTCCTCTCTCTCTCTCTCTCTCTCTCTCTCTCTCTCTCTCTCTCTCTCTCTCTCTCTCTCTCTCTCTCTCTCTCTCTCTCTCTCTCTCTCTCTCTCTCTCTCTTACAGAGCCCTTCCCTGTTTTCCCTCCTGACATGACTGGTGAGTTGTACTTCCTGTGCTTCCCCGTTCTTACTTCCTGTTGCCAAACGTCTGTGCTTCCTGCTTGTTGCTAAGCTCAGCTGGCAGCGCTGCCCTGGCCCTGAGTAACCTTTGTTATGAACACTCTATCCACAATATTCAACATGATCTCTTGATCTCAGGAGCAACTGATGTAGCTACACAGTATCTGCCTCTCACTCAAAGACCCTGAAGCACACGTAGTAGCTATAGTGTTGTAGTACTCGAGTCATTGACTCGTCTCGAGTCCAGTCTCGTCTCCACATTTTCATTCACTCGGTCTTGTCTCGGTCTCGCCCTTAATTTGACTTGACTCGGTCTTGGACCAAGGGACTCGGGACTCCAACCCCACCGAGTTCACTCGAGTCACGAGTCACTACAATGCAATGAAATCATTATGTTATACCCATATTATGAGGAGCCCATTCACATTAACATTACAAGAGAGCTGTCTGGTGCTTATAGACAGATATCTTGTTATGTAAAGGAGCAAAACTGATGTGCCTATCAAATGAGAAAAATAATAAATATAAATCTGTAGTAGCTAATAGTAGCTAATGGCACCCGAAACTATCCTAAAGTCATCTAAATCCAACTTGTTCACACAGTATATGCCAGTCATGCATTTCTTTACATGCAAGTATGCGTAATATGTATGCATTGAATGGTTGCACACCCGGGGCTATGTCGTTGATTCTATACGTATTTTTTGCAACTTGAGAAAACGACTCAAACATGGACAACATTGCAAATCGGCAATGTTTTGGATGGCATTTCAGTGCATTATGTTTCAGCATGCCATCCCTGCATGCTGGACTGATAACTCCCCGGTTATGGAACCCCCGATCCTTCCTCGCTGGGGGGGACATGAAACAACACCAGCAACTCCACATGATTGCTCATCACAGCGGCATCGGCAGGAGCTGAATTATTTATAATAATTGTCGCTGCAGCAACAGTGCACGCTAAAGCCACAATTACGACAGCACAGCAACAACGTTCTGGGTTTTGGCTGCAGTATATATATATATATATATAGCATATATGGAGGACAATGTGATTCTCTGAGCCTTTCTTTTTTATGTTTGGCATACATTATGTCGATTTACGGAGCTGCTGTAATACTTGTATTTCTTGGGTTGGTATTTCTCTCACAGATCAGTGGTTCTCTCAAAGTGACCCGGCAGTAACCCCAGGGGTTGTTGAGAGGGTTCCACGAGGACCCCAGATAAATGTTCACTGTTCACAGTTTTGAAACGACTTACACACAAATCCTCCCTTATGGGGGCGCCCGACACAAAATCTTTTCACACGGGGTTCGGCGGCCAAATACGATATACAATCAATATGGGGCCATTGACATTAAAATGTTTAAGAAGCATAGTCCACTATAGATACTGGTAGGAGGTGCTAGGGTGCATAGCATATGACAGAGAGCATAGTCACTATACTGGTAGGAGGTGCTAGGGTGCATAGCATATGACAGAGAGCATAGTCACTATAGATACTGGTAGGAGGTGCAGGGGTGCATAGCATATGACAGAGAGCATAGTCACTATAGATACTGGTAGGAGGTGCTAGGGTGCATAGCATATGACAGAGAGCATAGTCACTATAGATACTGGTAGGAGGTGCAGGGGTGCATAGCATATGACAGAGAGCATAGTCACAATACTGGTAGGAGGTGCTAGGGTGCATAGCATATGACAGAGAGCATAGTCACTATAGATACTGGTAGGAGGTGCAGGGGTGCATAGCATATGACAGAGAGCATAGTCACTATAGATACTGGTAGGAGGTGCAGGGGTGCATAGCATATGACAGAGAGCATAGTCACTATAGATACTGGTAGGAGGTGCAGGGGTGCATAGCATATGACAGAGAGCATAGTCATTTTGTCGATGGGTGACCCTTTGTGATTGCACGCCCTTGGCACCCACAGTCGATTACAACATGAATAATGTAATGGCCGTGCAGCGTTTTATTGGTTTGAATGGTAAATAATGTCCCAGGGCGCCGCAGGAGTACAGCACAGTTTGGTTGCGGGAATGTAATTGTGCAGATGGATCACGAGGGGCAGTCTTTATCCATTGTTTTATTTCCATCCATCCCTCCTTCTAATGAAGTTAGAATAGAGTAGAATTCTCCTCTTTCTGACCTCTTCTCTTCTCTTCTCTTCTCTTCTCTTCTCTTCTCTTCTCTTCTCTTCTCTTCTCTTCTCTTCTCTTCTCTTCTCTTCTCTTCTCTTCTCTTCTCTTCTCTTCTCTTCTCTTCTCATGTTTCACCATCTCAACATCTCCTCTCTTCTAATACCTCGTCTCTCCCTTTCTTATCCTCTCTTCTTCCTCCTCTCTTCCATTCAGCTCAGTAAGTTGGCAGCCTCTCATTCTTCCCTTGGATTTGTCTTAGTTTCCACTTGATTCTCACACATGGCACACTGAAAGGTGCTTTAGACTCTAGCTAGGGCTGTATTTTGCTTGTCTTAAGTACCAGGTCTTATTCCCTAACTTGAGTAAACTAAAGACCTGGATCAACCTGGACCTGGATCAATGACATTTGGCTATTCTGAGTGGCCAAAGAGCATTGATCACGCCTCCAGGTCTTCAGTTTACTCAAGTTAGGGAATAAGACCTGGTACTCGACCACGCAAAATACAGCCCTATTATCTGTAGTTTAGAAACTCTGGGTTGGGGCCTAAATGTACAGCAGGTATACTGGGTCCACTCAGAACAGGGGTTCTGAGTGCTATTTCTGCTATTTTTGATTTGATCATTTTTCAACATGGAAACGATTGATGATTATGCAAATATAATTGTCTCAAATAATTGTGATTAGGCGATTATGTAATAATTGACAGGCCTACCCTATGGTTATTATAATAATGGTTATGATAGCCTATTATTATGATAACTTCTCACCCGTGTGCTCTTATCATCATAAATCATCATCTCATTCCGGCCAATCAGAATTCGCGTCCTCACCTTCGTCTTCAATGTTTGTGTTACTCAATGTTTGTGTTTACACAAACACTCAAAATTGTCCATTCATGGTCAATGGCATTTACTTTACCCATATGCTGGACATAGTCAGTTTAATTGTACTGCAGGGTCTTTCATTTGTTCATGGATCTGTTGAAGTTATTCTTGTATTCATCGGCTGCACTTCAGTGATGCTGCGTGGTGGGAGATCATGTGGGAAATTCCAATACAACTTTGCCACTATGTTTTCCACAGCGTTTGGATGGAGAACTCGAGGTTGCGCCGGTTTTTAGAGAGCGCTCAGTCAAGCCTCTAAACGGAGATCAAGCCAGTCAGCTCTCTCTACCGTATCAAGTTCAGATCAAAAACATTCTTTGAATGCCAGCAGACACTTGAGAAGTTCATGGTTTGGTTCACCCCATTCAACTCAGTAGAACGTAAATAAATACCACTGCCCAGGATGACAAAGTCTAAAACAAAAAAAAACCTTGAGTGCTGAACAAAGCCCACTTCTAATCCACCTCAAGTGTTTGGCCTAATGCCTGAAGGGTTCCTAAACTATGGTCCTGGATCCTCTAATGCCTGAAGGGTTCCTAAACTATGGTCCTGGATCCTCTAATGCCTGAAGGGTTCCTAAACTATGGTCCTGGATCCTCTAATGCCTGAAGGGTTCCTAAACTATGGTCCTGGATCCTCTAATGCCTGAAGGGTTCCTAAACTCTGCGTGTTGTGAGCTTGTAGATCAGCTATTTTCAGCCATAACAGCATAACACCCGAGCACAACCAAACATAAAATGTCTAGTCTTTTAGTTCTTTAGGATCTCGTCTTCTCCACTAGTCCCTCCCTATAACCTTTAGTCTATGTTTTGTTGATGAAATTGTCAATATGTTTAGTCTTAGTTTTACTCATCATAGCTTAGTTTTGAATTTAGTTTTGATTTACCGGTAGTTGTTGTCAGTGAAAAAAGGTAGTCGATGAAAATGTTTCGTCATAGTTTTAGTCGACGTCTGTGCAAATGGTGCTTCAAAAATGTGTATTTTGGAGATCGGGTCAGACGAGGTCGAAGAAGCCTTTAGCCGTGCACCAATGGATATGTGTGTTTATGTGTGGGTGGACGTGGTTTTCCATTTCTTTACCAGGAAGACTTCCAGATGTGTGCCCTGCATAACAAACAGTGCACATGTCGTAGCATACATACACATTATGGATTCTGAATATAATGGTCCTGGAGTTTGTCCCAACATCTATGCGATGTGTTTTCAGTAGAGCAGTGGTTTTCAACCAGTCAGGTCCTTGAGGGGGTTCCAGGTGGTCCCCAGCTAAATGATAGAGTTGGTAACCAAATGAGCTCTTAGATATTACTGTAGATATTGACAGCGTAAACTGAAACCAAATGGATCCTTGCAGGTCCATTTGGTTTTCATTTTACACTCTCAAGAGTTTAAATTATTGTTAAACATCTGCATTAGCTACTTAATTTACAAAAAGTCTACATATTAGAGAATGTAGACAAATATTTTGATCAACATTTGCCAGGTTATCTCTCCTAATGGTAGCCTACCACATCAATGCAGCATGGAATTGTGGACCAAATGTTCTCGAACGGCAACCAAATATTCTACGTTTTGGGTCTGAGTGAGGCTAAATCTCATCAAATGGTGGTCTGTGGCTCAAAGGGGGGGAGATCATTCCAAAATATGTTGTGAAGCTAAGATAAGCAACTTTTTTCAAGTGAGCGAACAATGTCAGTTTGTCTGCTGAGTTGGTTAATCGACCGTGGCACGCTGGCGGCTTGGTATCCGTGGCAATCAGGGAGGCGTTTGGCTTGTGGGAAGAGAAGGCTGACAGTCCGACCGGCCATGCATGCTGGAGACATGCAAATGCATGCGCACACACACACACACACACACACACACACACACACACACACACACACACACACACACACACACACACACACAGCCCAAGTTGACCACCCAGAAAATTCACTTGTAACTCCACTTCTGGCAAATTAATCCTGACTTTAAAGTATCTTATTTCACCTTTTTCTTTAAATCCTTGGCCAGCCTCACAGATTTCAAATATATCTTATCAACGAGAGGGACGCGCTCTGCTCAGAGAAGGAAAGTTGTGTTAATTAAGAAAAAACGTATACGTCTAATCACCTTTTTAAGCAATACCCTTTTTTCCCTCTTTCAGTTCACCTTAGAGAATTCACTCTTGTGGAACTTTCTCCCTCCCCCACCAAGTTCTCCCGCTCTTTCGCTCAGATCTAAAAACATGCGAGGCAGCTAGGGGTCAATTTGCAGCCGTGGAGAAATCATCTCTGTCTTAATCCACTTGTGGGAAGGCTCCCTGTGCTTGGCTGCTCAGAGCGCAGCTTTACAATCAAAGTCCCGGCTTAAACCCCTTAAAGAGTACGTCTGAACTTTTAAAAAAGAAGCCAGTTTGTTTCCTTGAGGTTTGGTGTTTTGTCTATACTAGCCTCGTTCCATTGCCTCGTTCTTTTTTAATACGCTTCATTTTCTCCAGCTTCTATATCCGCCTTCTTCACATTTTCTCTCAAGTGTCTCCAGTATCTCTCTCTCTTTCTCTCTTTCTCAAGCATGTTCTCTCTTTTCTTTCCCTCTCGTCCTTGTTTGAGTCTTTCTTGTTTTGCTTCCTTCTTTCTCAGTACTACATCTTTCTTTCTTTCTGTCTCTGCCCCGCCCCTCCCTCTTTCTTTCTGCTACCTCTCTTTTCACCGAGGGTTAACTGAGTATTGAAGATTCAGACAGACCCTTTAATGCAGGATTAAAGATATCATGGCTGGATTAGCGTTCTCTCTCTCTCTCTCTCTCTCTCTCTCGCATCCCTTTCCCTATTACCCATTCCTTTCATTTCTGCGTCCTCCTCCTTGCTTTGTCTCGTCTCTCTCTCCCCTGGTGTCCCTCGTCTCTCTCTCCCCTGGTGTCCCTCCCCTGGTGTCCCTCTTATTTCCTCTTTTTCTTCCACCCACTCCGTCCGCGTCTGTCACGTGTGTCATTCGGTCTGATCTGGCCACGATCAAAACAAGCTGCTTCTTACAAAAGCTACAACCACTTAACATCCCCCCACACCCCAACCCCGGCTCAATCAAAGACAGCCAATCACTGCATAATCAAGGCTTTTGCATCGACCAATCGAATCCCAAGGGCCAGCATGGCATGAGCCTCTGCCTTGTCAATGTGCAGCTAATGCCTGTGCTGTTTGCATCAAATAATCAAAAATGTACAACTAGTAAAAGACATGAATCACCAATGACAGATTCCCAGACATAATACCAATTCCCAGACATAATAAGACACTTGAATATTAATAAGACACTTAGTTGTGTAGGTGTTTGGGACAGTTATAATACACTTAGTTGTGTAGGTGTTTGGGACAGTTATAATACACTTAGTTGTGTAGGTGTTTGGGACAGTTATAATACACTTAGTTGTGTAGGTGTTTGGGACAGTTATAATACACTTAGTTGTGTAGGTGTTTGGGACAGTTATAATACACTTAGTTGTGTAGGTGTTTGGGACAGTTATAATACACTTAGTTGTGTAGGTGTTTGGGACAGTTATAATACACTTAGTTGTGTAGGTGTTTGGGACAGTTATAATACACTTAGTTGTGTAGGTGTTTGGGACAGTTATAATACACTTAGTTGTGTAGGTGTTTGGGACAGTTATAATACACTTAGTTGTGTAGGTGTTTGGGACAGTTATAATACACTTAGTTGTGTAGGTGTTTGGGACAGTGAGCTAAACTTGATCTTTGTCATTGTGGTCTTTGTGATGATCCGTATTCAGTATGGATTAAAGGGCCACTTCACCCCTTTTGCAACCAGATCTTATTTTAATGATGTTTGGGAGACAAGAAACACTTTCTTGGGGTTTTTATGTGGGTAAGTTGTGTTTTTAGATATTTTAGTATTTCCAAGTGTCCATGATGTCATGGACATGATGTCATGGACACTGGGCTCACTTACTTCCTGGACTACAGGTTGTCTCAGTAAGACAGCCCTCCCCCTATGCACAAGGAGGAGTAGTGCACCAAAGCATCATGGGAATTGTAGTCCAGGAAGGAAGTGAGCCCAGTGTCGATGACATCACGAACACTTGGAAATACTGAAATATCTAAAAACACATATTACCCACATAAAAACCCCCAGGAAAGTGTTTCTTGTCTCCCAAACATCATTAAAATAAGATCTGGATGCAAAAGGGATGAAGTGTCCCTTTAAGATAAAGGGGAACAAATTGTTCCCCTTCTGTCTGTAATTGAGCTGACGATCTCTTGCTGCTATTCTGGTCTCACAATAAACCTGTCAGAATGTATACCATGTCGAGTTGACTCAATCTGCCAGTAATTATAAGACCTTCACTATTATTTGGTAATGGTTAGGCACTGTTATTTTTGGTTATTGTTAGTTAACTTAGTTATGATTAAGGTGATAGGGCATGGTCCTATTGGTTGAGGTTAGCTATATAGTTATATTGTTTACAGTGAAGGTTAGACATTTGGTTAATGTCAGGCATAGTTATTTTGGCCAAGGTCAGAGTTAAGGTTAAGGTTAATATTCTAACAGTTCTTTCAGTCCAGACAGACTGCATTGAGTCAACATGGTTGTTCACCCTAATCTGAGTTCTGACGGCTTAGCAGGAGACCAAGCTGCTTTATTCCTTATTGCAATGTTAACTCACAGACAAACGGAAAGATAACTTTAGCTCACTCAGCCCCAGGACCAATTCAACTCCCCCTCCCCCTCCCCCAAAAAGAAATACGGTCTGCATGCCTGCCTCCCTGCATTCCACCAAGCCGACCTGTAATGTGTCCTCCTACCCTCCAGGGCGCGCCGTGTCTGGGGTGGAGCCCACAGTAGACACAGTGGCCGTTCAGCACATCCCCGTCTACTGGTACTATGTGTTGGTGGGAGGCGGCGCCCTCTTGCTGCTGGCCACTGTGACTCTCGTGGCCATACTGTGCTGCCACCGCTACTACCTGGCCACCAAGAAGACCTCCACTAGCCACCATCACCATCACTCGGTGGCGTACCACAGCAGCAGCGGCCAGCAGCAGCAGCCGCAACCACCCGGTCAGCAGCACCCTCAACCGAGCTATTACCACAACCAAACGCTGCTGTGCCAGAATCTCATCCACAGCCCCAACCAGAACCACCTGTACCCGCCAGGTGGCGGCGGAGGGCTGGTGGGGCCGGGCGTCGACCCCATGCTCACCATCAGGCTGGATGACAGCTACAATGCCCAATGTTGAGACAAAAAAACAACAACAGCCCAGACAACCGATGGGCTAACGTTTTTATATCGTGCAACTTATTGGGAAGCTTTCAGAAATCACTGGAGGGGATATGTTGGAAACTACAGCCCCCACCACCTCAATTACACCCCCCCCCCCCCGCCCCTAAAACGAATGAATGAACTATTATAGAGGGTACCTTCACTGGTGTTTCACGTTAGTGGGAATTGACAGATGGTTTTGCTTGCAGAACTACAAATCCCAATGCATTGATGTCTGATGTGATCCACGTTTAAGGATGCAACGTTACTCTATCCAGCAGGTGCTCCCGTAGCTGGGTAGCATCCAGCCCGAAGGATGAGAGATCTCCCATGGCGGTGTCGGCGGGGAGCTTAACGAACCACATGAGCTTTTTTATTGACATCGCTCGCTGTGGTCAGAGAGGCCGACTGACCGGCCCCGGCGAAAGACTGATTGACTTGTCTGTGATGGACTCGCTGGCTGAGCTCCGCATGGTCACACAGACAGACATGAAAGAGACCTGACCCTTTACAGACAGACGTTCTGTGTTGTACATGCATCAGGTTGTGAGCAGATTATAGTAAATGCCTGTGAGGCGATGGTTTATGGTACGCTCTTCTATCAATATCAGTGCAGTATATATGCCAGGATATAGGTCTGTCTCGCTCGGCTCTGCGGCTCGGACACTGTCTGCCTCCAAATACTCTGATAGAGGAAGGATTTATGGAAAGGCTCTAAAGGAGAAGGAGAGAGGGAGAGAGATAGAGAGAGATGCATGCATGTGTGTTCCTGTTGTGTGATTGAACGAAAACACATTTTGTGCGTACACGTGTGCCTGTGCACGTCCATGCGTGACATCAAGAGTGTTTGCGACTTAAAAAAAAACAACCCTCAGTGCTTTTGTGTGCGAGCGTGAGTGTGTCCGTGCACGTCCGATAAATCGAGAGAGATAGATTGACTGAGAGAAAGAGAGCGAGAGAGAGAGCACACAGTGCTGTGAGTGAGGCCCAACCAGCCGTGACAGACACACACACTACTACCACCTACACACCTACACATGCACGCATGCGCGCGCACACACACACACACACACACACACACACACACACACACACACACATGCGCACACACACTGCTGCAGACCGTGAGGAAGAGAAAGAAATCAGCATTGTGCTGTCACCCTGCTCTGGTTTTACACGGGAGGAAAACAGGCTGCTTACATATCTCCCTACACACACACGCACGCACGCATGCAAGCACGCTAGAGACTGATGCCACTTTATTGGGCTCGATGCCGATCAGCCCTAAACCACAGACTAAAACTAGAGCACGGGGTCACAAAGCACATTTATTTTGATCAATTTGGGAAAAACGTGGATTTGATAACATTTTCTATGTTACTATATTTACAAATACACACAAATAATGTTTCATTCAACCACTTGTCACAATGTGATGTTTGCAATGCCCAATGCATAGCGTCGTCAAACCATCCGCTGCATAATTGCCGATATACGTCATCCAAAATGTCAAATAATGGCTGATATGCATGCATCGCACAACAATACACCCACAGACAACTCAAAATGCTGACCCACACACAAGCATGCACACAGGTACGGGGTAACTGGCACCAATGCAAACACACGCGCGCATGCACGCACACACTCACGCACACACACATTCACAGATATGCAATCACACGTTAACACATACACACGTGCATGTGCACAAGCACACACCTACAGCCACTTTGCTCACTTACTGGGTCTGTTTTTTCCGACGCATTTTTCAGATGTGGGAAACCGAGTGTTTAACCACTTAAATCCCATTGTGGTTGAGTGGAGTCCCTCAGGGGTCTCTACTAGTGTATTTTCAGTTTTTTTGTATTGTCAATCGACGATCTGCTATTTTCAGCTAAAGCATTCGCCAGCATTCACTAAATTTCCAGCGAATGCTTAAGTGGTTAAACGGCCTAGCTCTCTCTCTCTGGTTTTAAAGCCACTACCTCCTCCTGTGTTGGAGAACGAGGCCGTTTCAACCACACTCGCTTGTTATGGACACTGTGTCCTCTGTGTTGTTTGTTGCCTGGATGTATTTGATGCCTGTCTAGTCCGTTAACGGTATAAAGTAAACATTGTATGTCCCATGGCTGCTACACGTCTGACTGGGAAGGAATGAAACCAGTATGTATTTAAATACTCCCCATGTGGCACAGACATGATTGTTGTTTTTATTGCAGTCTCAGTGTTGAAGGAAGACCCCGCCCATACCCCCATCATGCCACCCACAGCCCCCTAGTCCTGCTCACGAATCACCGATGTTAATGTGAACATTAGATACATCGTGATTGTTTGGCGATCCCTTGCTGTCAATCGGTCATCAGGTTTCTTTGCGTCATTGTGCAGGAGAAGCTCTCATCAAAGACGTGCTACCACCACCTGTTGCTTTGTGATTAAGCCTATTTGAGTTCTTGCCGTATCGTATCCATCGCCTGTAGCTTGCAAGTTTATTCATACTAATACTTCAGTCTTCAGTGAAATGACTATTCTACTGTTTACTGCGTGTGCAGATGGATAGATAGATTGACAGATAGTGACCATACACAATTAATCTTAAGCACGGTGTTCATATTGTATTATTGGAGTGAGCAGTCCTTTGCAGGCTCTCTGCAAAATCTGTACCAAATTTCATGTGCTTCCCGGCTACCATGTTGTGCGCGGCCAACTACTTCATTTCGCTGATCATACCCCAACCCCCCCCCCCCCCCCTTCTATCAATACCGGCTCCCAAAAACATGGCAGAGAGAGAGAGGATGAGAACGAGAGAGAGGGAGGGAGAGAGAGAGAGTAAAATGGCTTTCTCTGTGGAGCGGAGGGTCCATTAAGCTAGGCTCCCTTTCCCTCCAAAGAGCGCACCAGAGATGGAGGGAGATGAAAGGGAAAAAAGAAGGAGGAAAAAAAGCACTCCTCTTCTTATTTTTGCTAAAGATAGATTTAGTTGTTTTTTTCCTGGGAGAGGAAGGCTAACAGGCAGGTTGAGGTCTGGACTGAAGGTAGAGAGGAGGTACAAAAGCAGATGAAAGACATATCTCTTGGCAGAACAGACACACACACATGCGTTCACGTGCACAACACACAGCGACACAGACACATATCTTCACCAGCATTGCCAATAGCCTCCATGTTGTATAGCTGGGCATCCAGGATTCAATTAAGCTTATAGAATGACTTAAATCATAAGGTGTCATTCATTTCCACATTTCCATCGATATCCCTTATTTTTATTTTTTTAATACGTTGGACAATATTTATAGTACTTTTCAATTACTCTTCAAGTAAACCCTGACTTTGCATTACTGTTCCGTTCCATAAAGTTGTGTTTTTTTGCTTTAGTCAACTGTTACATTTGTGGCTATTTTTTTGCTTGCATACCCATTTTCTCCGCTCCCAGGCTCCGCCTGCAATATAGACTGAGCTTGTGTATGATTTACAGATTTTATGAGTCATTCTAGCGGCCCTGTGCCTCACCCTAATCAATGTAGGTCTTTAACTCAAATCCAAGAATGATATATGATAGTATTTATATACTGCTACACATGCAGGTTTGTCTCTCTCCCTCGCCTTCTCTCTCTGTCTCTGTCAAACTTTTTGCAAGATTTGGAAAAATGGTTTGGCGTCTCGTCATGTGGTGCTTTTAAATCAACCCCCCCGCACCACCCCCTTGCTGGTTCTCATTCCCTTCTCCATCACAGATTACTTTGAAACCCTTTAATATTTCTAATTAGTTAATGGAGCCCATTGCATTTATAAAAATCTGCAGTAAGCATTTATATCCCTCTAGCCCTCTTATTTTCTTCTCTCTCTCTCTCCCTCTCGTCGTCGTCCTCTTCATGGAGAAAATATTAACGAGTGAAAGCACTCAAAGGGGTCCTCGGGCCCCACTGGAATGAGCAAGCGTGCACCCAAAGAGCCGTCCATGGCTGTGCCTGAATAAAGCAAGAGGGGAAAAAAAAAAAGTTTCCATTCTTCCTTTCTGCACTAATTGGATAGAAGAGATAAAATGAGACTTGGGGGGTTGTGGGTAGTCTTTTTTTTGTACATGATTCTATCCACACGGGGCTTTAAGCCAGGATCGTTAGAACGTATTCAACTTATCCACTTATCTTTTCTTTACCCTGTGTCTTTTATCATCCCTCTGTTGGTGATTTGGTGTTCTGTTCGTAGAGTCCATTTGGGCCATTCAAGTTCACCACCAGGACTTGCAGCGGTGGAAGAAGTTCCTTGAAAGTATTGAGTAAATGTCGCAACACCACAATATAGAAATACTCTGTTACATGTAAAAGGCTTGACAGATTACTTGAGTAAAAATACGTTGTCGAACCTTTTCAAATGATATCTCAGTTTTTGTCTGAAAAATAGACAAATTGGCCCCAAAATGCAGCAGAATTGGGCTTTTGTATTCATAATTAAATTCTGCAAATTAACTAGTAACTCAAGTTATGACGGCGCGTTAGTCGGACAGCGTGGTTTTGCGTGCGGTTAGGGAAAGGGTTAGCAATGGGGAGAGTCGGACCGGAGAGTAGGGTTAGGGAAAGGGTTAGCAATTGGGAGAGTCGGACCAACGTGCCATCGGAATAATGCCACTGACCCTCAAAGTATACTGAGAAATGGAAATACTCAAGTAACATTAAAGTACTCAAGTACAGCACTTTTGTTACTTACTTTCCACCACTGTTGAAGGCTCTCAGGGTTTTTGAGAACCCTACTTGAAGACTTATAGACTGTTTCACCAGCATGGATTAAGCCTCTTAGATTAGGGAGTACATCTCAACAGAGATCTCCCTCAAATCAAAAGAATGAATGTTGTATTAGCCTCCTCGCACCACACAGCTGGGGACAGATTAGTTCTGACATAATATGTCCCAACTAATCTGGCCCAGGATCAGTGGACATATTATGTCCACTGATCCTGGGCCAGATGTGTGCTATGCTGAAGGATTGAAACGTAGTTTGGAGTTCTTTACCTGCAGGCTACGCTTAAGTTTCCTCAAGAAAAATGTCCTCAAACGGTCAAAAAACATTTTGTCAGACAAGAGCTCATTGAGGGCTTGTGTGCTTTCAAACGTCATTCTGGTTTTACTTGTGGTTGGACCTGTCCTGAAAAGCCATATTTCTCTTTGTTTCAAATTCTTATGTTTCGTCACATAAACCCAATGTTTGTAGCCTCAAAATGTAAATTTGAAGAATGACCTAAAACCGAGCCTTTTGAGTTTGAGGAGGGTGGGGGGGGGGGGGGAATCCAATGCTTTTCACATTTTGAGTAAGCAGGATTTAATGTGATGTTTATGTTGTTCTTGTTTCTTTTGTTTTGTTCTTTAATATACCTTTGTCATTGCAATGGAGTAGCTCCTCCTCAGAAGTCAGGTAGTAACTTCTCTTAAAACATCTTATGTGGTTGATGCAGCAAAGCCAGATGAATGTATCAACCAACGATAAAAAAAAAGTTGCTCCAACTTAAAAAAAATAAAAATAATACTAGCCCACGGGGAATGGTGAGCTAGAATATCCATCAGTGGCCTCAAAACCACACCACTGTTCTATTTACTGTGCACTTTTTCTCCTGCCTCTGTGAATGTAAGGCCTTGACTGTGATTGTCTCTTTGACTTCTTGTTTACCAGGGCTGGGTTTCATTCGCTTTCAATTCAGCCCAGTTGAGTTCCAATGGATGGACTGAAGCTGAAGGTTTTTTTTTTTGGACGTGTTGAACGTTGTTATTGCACCTTAAGCCAACGTCAGAAAGGAATGGATG
>NC_137877.1:26223974-26251474 GCF_963924005.1 Protomyctophum bolini | reverse complement strand
TATGCCGTACGATATGGGCTATAGCCCATGGTCCAAAATGATGAGAAACGAGGCTAACTTTTTTTTTCAAAATTTCAAAAAACATGGGCTATAACCCATCGTTTTTGTCATTTCGTCATTTTTTTCAAATCCTCAAAAATGATGAAAAACGGCACGCTATAGTATACCGTACGATATGGGCTATAGCCCATGGTCCAAAATGATGAGAAACGAGGCTAACTTTTTTTTTCAAAATTTCAAAAAACATGGGCTATAACCCATCGTTTTTGTCATTTTTTTCAAATCCTCAAAAATGATGAAAAACGGCGCGCTATAGTATGCCGTACGATATGGGCTATAGCCCATGGTCCAAAATGATGAGAAACGAGGATCTTTTTTTTTTCAAAATTTCAAAAAACATGGGCTGTAACCCATCGTTTTTTTCATTTCGTCATTTTTTTCAAATCCTCAAAAATGATGAAAAACGGCACGCTATAGTATGCCGTACGATATGGGCTATAGCCCATGGTCCAAAATGATGAGAAACGAGGCTAACTTTTTTTTTCAAAATTTCAAAAAACATGGGCTATAACCCATCGTTTTTGTCATTTCGTCATTTTTTTCAAATCCTCAAAAATGATGAAAAACGGCACGCTATAGTATGCCGTACGATATGGGCTATAGCCCATGGTCCAAAATGATGAGAAACGAGGCTAACTTTTTTTTTCAAAATTTCAAAAAACATGGGCTATAACCCATCGTTTTTGTCATTGTCATTTTTTTCAAATCCTCAAAAATGATGAAAAACGGCGCGCTATAGTATGCCGTACGATATGGGCTATAGCCCATGGTCCAAAATGATGAGAAACGAGGCTAACTTTTTTTTTCAAAATTTCAAAAAACATGGGCTATAACCCATCGTTTTTGTCATTTTTTCAATATTGTCAAATCATCAAAAATGATGAAAAACGGCACGCTATAGTATGCCGTACGATATGGGCTATAGCCCATGGTCCAAAATGATGAGAAACGAGGCTAACTTTTTTTTTCAAATTTTCAAAAAACATGGGCTATAACCCATCGTTTTTGTCATTTTGTCATTTTTTTCAAATCCTCAAAAATGATGAAAAACGGCGCGCTATAGTATGCCGTACAATATGGGCTATAGCCCATGGTCCAAAATGATGAGAAACGAGGCTAACTTTTTTTTTCAAAATTTTAAAAAACATGGGCTATAACCCATCGTTTTTGTCATTTCGTCATTTTTTTCAAATCCTCAAAAATGATGAAAAACGGCACGCTATAGTATGCCGTACGATATGGGCTATAGCCCATGGTCCAAAATGATGAGAAACGAGGCTAACTTTTTTTTTCAAAATTTCAAAAAACATGGGCTATAACCCATCGTTTTTTTCATTTCGTCATTTTTTTAAATCCTCAAAAATGATGAAAAACGGCACGCTATAGTATGCCGTACGATATGGGCTATAGCCCATGGTCCAAAATGATGAGAAACGAGGCTAACTTTTTTTTTCAAAATTTCAAAAAACATGGGCTATAACCCATCGTTTTTGTCATTTTTTTCAAATCCTCAAAAATGATGAAAAACGGCGCGCTATAGTATGCCGTACGATATGGGCTATAGCCCATGGTCCAAAATGATGAGAAACGAGGATCTTTCTTTTTTCAAAATTTCAAAAAACATGGGCTATAACCCATCGTTTTTTTCATTTCGTCATTTTTTTCAAATCCTCAAAAATGATGAAAAACGGCACGCTATAGTATGCCGTACGATATGGGCTATAGCCCATGGTCCAAAATGATGAGAAACGACGCTAACTTTTTTTTCAAAATTTCAAAAAACATGGGCTATAACCCATCGTTTTTGTCATTTCGTCATTTTTTTCAAATCCTCAAAAATGATGAAAAACGGCGCGCTATAGTATGCCGTACGATATGGGCTATAGCCCATGGTCCAAAATGATGAGAAACGAGGCTAACTTTTTTTTCAAAATTTCAAAAAACATGGGCTATAACCCATCGTTTTTGTCATTGTCATTTTTTTCAAATCCTCAAAAATGATGAAAAACGGCGCGCTATAGTATGCCGTACGATATGGGCTATAGCCCATGGTCCAAAATGATGAGAAACGAGGATCTTTCTTTTTTCAAAATTTCAAAAAACATGGGCTATAACCCATCGTTTTTTTCATTTCGTCATTTTTTTCAAATCCTCAAAAATGATGAAAAACGGCACGCTATAGTATGCCGTACGATATGGGCTATAGCCCATGGTCCAAAATGATGAGAAACGACGCTAACTTTTTTTTCAAAATTTCAAAAAACATGGGCTATAACCCATCGTTTTTGTCATTTCGTCATTTTTTTCAAATCCTCAAAAATGATGAAAAACGGCGCGCTATAGTATGCCGTACGATATGGGCTATAGCCCATGGTCCAAAATGATGAGAAACGAGGCTAACTTTTTTTTCAAAATTTCAAAAAACATGGGCTATAACCCATCGTTTTTGTCATTTTTTCAATATTGTCAAATCATCAAAAATGATGAAAAACGGCACGCTATAGTATGCCGTACGATATGGGCTATAGCCCATGGTCCAAAATGATGAGAAACGAGGCTAACTTTTTTTTTCAAATTTTCAAAAAACATGGGCTATAACCCATCGTTTTTGTCATTTTGTCATTTTTTTCAAATCCTCAAAAATGATGAAAAACGGCGCGCTATAGTATGCCGTACGATATGGGCTATAGCCCATGGTCCAAAATGATGAGAAACGAGGCTAACTTTTTTTTTCAAAATTTCACACATACACACGCACCCAGCCACACGCGTGCGCGCACACACACACACACACACACACACACACACACACACACACACGCATGCACGCACGCACGCACGCACGCGCGCACACACACACACACACACACACACACACACACACACACACACACACACACACACACTTCCCTGGGCACACACTTAAAGCAACTAATTCCATCAAACTTTCAGAATGATGTGGAAGTCAGTAAAACGTGGGTCTGACTCTTCATTTAAATTATTTTATTTTTATTATTTTATTATTTTTTGTATCTTTAAATTATCAATGTGATTAACTGGGAGCAGAATCAGCTCTCCTCCAATAGGTCTGTCCTTTTTGCTGTGTGTAAATTAATTTCTATTTCAACTATTTGTAGTTGAGCTCCTCCTGTGTCTTATGAATACACTGGGAAACACCCAAGTACTAAATTCAATGGCTTGATGTCTGTGTAGTACATAAGACTTAACTAAAACCATTCATTGACTGACAGAACATGTATCAAATACAATTTCACTTTTCTTTCATTCGTTTGGTTCAGATAACGTGATGTGATGTCCATTACATTGATTTTGAAAACAACCTTTAGAATGACTGTGTTTAGAAGCAACATTATTTTGTGCAGTGGTGGGAAAGGTATTCCCAGTGTTTACTTAAGTAATTTCAAATGTTTAAGCATCTTTAGAAAATTGCTGATCTACAAGCTCACAATGCATCGCATCGCGACGGATCGTGAGCTTGTAGATCGGCTATTTTCAAATGGCTGTTGTAATAATCAAAATATACAAAGTAACAAAAACCTCAACATTTTACTCAAGTACATGCAGTACTTAGTTACTTTTGACCACTGGAAGCAACATTCTTGACTCTGAGGATAAGATTGCAAGATCTAAATTAATTTATATACTATAGCACCTGAATATAAAGGCTTAAACTGTCCGAGTTCCTCTAGCGTCTTCTCCTTCTTCAACGTTCCCTCCTCTCCCCTCCCTACCCATAGGGTACCTCTTCTGTTGTGCCACATTCTAACCCTCCTCTCCCCTCCCTACCCATAGGGTACCTCTTCCCCGGGTGGCCCTCGTCGTCCTCCACCCCGTCCTCTGCGGAGCTGGACGGCGCCCACTCCGGCGTCACGCCGGTGTCGGAGCGGGACCTGAAGGAGGCCAACGCCTGGCTGTACTCGCTGGACCCCATCCTGCTCACCATCATCGTCATGAGCTCACTGGGCGTGCTTCTGGGCGCCGTGTGCGCCGGCCTGCTCCTCTACTGCACGTGCTCCTATGGCGGCGGCCTGTCGTCGCGCTCCTCCACCACGCTGGAGAACTACAACTTCGAGCTGTACGACGGCATCAAGCACAAGGTCAAGATCAACCAGCAGCGCTGCTGCTCCGAGGCGTGAGTGAGGAGGAGGAGGAGGAGGAGGGGGAAGGGGAGTAGCGGTGAGGAAGAGGAGGGAAGGAGGAGGAGTCCCCGTCCCCCCACCACCACCGCCAACCTCCTGTTGGAGTGAGGAGGAGGAGGAGGAGGGGGAAGGGGAGTAGCGGTGAGGAAGAGGAGGGAAGGAGGAGGAGCCCCTGTCCCCCCACCACCACCGCCAACCTCCTGTTCCGTGTTTCTCCTCTTTCCTCTCCAAAGCCTTTCTTTTCACCCCTCAGAGAGAGAGAGAGAGAGCCATCGTGGGAAAGACTTGCGCTGTGCTCCCCAAAAAGTGACGCTTGTTCCTCGATGTTGACATAGAGATAAAAAAGAAGCTGAACTTATCAGTAACTGCCTCTCCCCCCCCCCCCCCCCCCCCCACCCAAAAGACCCTACCTGGTCCCCTGCGAAACTGTCTAAAAGGGAGGGGTGACCCTATCTATCCCTCACCACTCCCTGGCACGCTGATGTCCAAAAGGGGAAATGTTCAAGCCCGATCTTCCCCTACCTGCTCCTGTGCCAGTGGGGATTCGTATGACCTCAATCCTCCTTTTTTTGTCATGAGGCCTAAAATTGGGGGGGACGGTTTGACCCCCCAACAATCTCCCCTCACCCAACATATCTCCTCTAGCAGTAGCCTGCGGGAGAGAGCCTGCTCGATTCTCAAAATAAAACATAAACGAATAAAACAAGAAAAAGATGACAGAAACGCCTGTGAATGAATGAAGGAATGAATACGTGAATGATATTACCCCACACTGGCCACTGGAACAAAGACACAAATGGACTACAATACCCAAGACAATCGAGACATTTGTACTACAAATGACATAACCGTCTGGGCTAAAGGGTTGGAATGTATCGGTAATTGAAGGACACATGAAGGAATCTTTATGAAGAACATTCACAGATTTGTCTTTAGGGACTATAGTATACAACTGAACAATGGGCCAATACGGAGGGGAAATGGGTTAATGGAAGGTTCCGACCCAGACAGAACCAGAAGACTAGAGCACTGCATCCAGTGGACCGTTTTTATGTGGGCACTTTTTGACTGAAATCAACACATATCAAACGAATGCCTAACACCCCCCCCCCCCACCCCCAGAAAATAAGAAACAAAAGTATATATATGCGAAACAAACAACCACAACTCTAAGAAAATCTAGATTTGTACAGACAAAAGTAGGAGGCGACAAAAGGAGGACATTTTATTTCTTTTTTTTAATTATTCTCCAATGTTTTTGATATATGAGTTCTGTAAGTTTTAAAGCCAGGAGTTCCTTTAGAATGTCAATTAGCTTGCCGTTGTGGTGCACATTGCTCGCTCGCTCCGTCGTCTGCCCCTCGGTCTGCCCCTCGGTCTGCGCTTTGTGAAACCAGTGGCATCTAAAAGAGTGTTTCTGTTCTGTTTTAGACTTGTGTTTCTTGGGGATGATGGGCAAAAAAAATAATGTTAAGCATAAAACCGGTTGATGTAGCCTACAAGCTTCAGTTTGTTATCGCCCCGTAGAACTCCTGTGCCATTTTTTAGACTTTGTACCGTTTGCGTTGGACTCTAGGTTCTCATCGGTTTCTTCAGTTCTCTCTACTTTTAGGCAATTTTGTTTGATTTCTTTTTGCGTTGTATCAGTGTTTAAGAAGAGTAGAAGATCGCTGGAGAATGGAGAAAAGAAAGACCTATAGGAGTCAGAGGTTTATCTATAAATCTAACATGCTGTTATGGAGTTGTGCTTTAGATACACTATTCTAGAGTCTGTCTTTTGGTATATTATATCTTATTGTTTTGGACTGTATGATCCCTCTATACAACACATGGTCGGACACTGTGTGAAATGTTGGTTATTGATTGTTTAATCGCAACCTATGGATTGCCAAAGAGCTGCGCACGTACGCCGGGATGTGTGCAACATTTCGGAAAAAAGCAAAGGGGAAGGACATAGAGAAACAGAGAGAGACCCCCCCCCCCCCCCCCCCCACACACACACACACACACACACACACACACACACACACACCACCACCACCTCTCTCTTTTCTCTACCTCTCTTAGACAGCCCCCTAACCCCCTCCCCCACACACACACACACACACACACACACACACACACACACAATTAAGGAACGCCCAGAGGAAGAGAAAAGGGCCAAGGACTATAGGAGTAGTGGAGCGGAGGGTGGAATTCAAACCGCCAACCTTCTTGGGACACACAATTGAGCCTTATGCTACAGTGATACGCTGTTTTTGGAGGAGAGCCATTGAGCAGGGCCATCGCTGCCGGAGAGACTGATGTAACACTGACAGAGAGACACACACACAGACACACACACACACACACACACACACACACACACAGGTAGAGAGAACCCAACATGACAGACTGGGACGATAAAATACATTGTGTGCTCCCTCTCTCTCTCTCTCTCTCTCTCTGTCTCTGTCACACATACGCACGCACACACGCAAGAGTACACTTTTCCCTCTTTCTTTCCTTCTCTCCTTCCCTCCATCTCATCCAATGGCGTAATAAGTTGAGATAGGCTATATCCAGCAGGACCCTATATCCTGGTTAAGTCGAGACAGAAAATGGGTGATTATTAAAAAGTGTTGAAAGATGCTGCTGAGACAGAGGGAGGGCGGGAGTTGCGGCAAGAAAAAGAAGGGACAAGTATAGAAAGTATTCTGTCCATTGTACTGTGTCAGACTGTTTTCCAAGTGCCTTGGAGCCTCTCTCTCTCTCTCTCTCTCTCTCTCTCTCTCTCTCTGCCACAACCTCAGTCATACTTTCTGGTGTCATGCTCTCAGTAAATGGCAGATCTACAAGCACCCAAGGCGTTACACACACACACACACACACACACACACACACACACGCCTCAACTCATTGTCCTCTCTGTCACTGACTCTCTGACAAGATACTGTAGTATTACCTCTTTCTGATGAACACATACACACACATGCACGCGCGAGCCTCCGGCACTGGCCAGATAACTCAAACTGTTGTTTGTAGACTTTGTACAGAAATGTTTCTTTTTTTAATGTTATTATTATTATTATTATTTAATAAAGGCTAAATAACAAAGGAGTTTGCTGGCTTGTGTTTTGCTTGGGTTGACTGGGAGATATAAAAAAGTGTGTGTGTGTAATTTTCCGCAATTTTTCCACAACACGCCGCAATTTTTCGCAATTTCCAATTTCCGCAATTTCCGCAATTTTACCGCAACACGCCGCAATTTCCGCAATTTTCAATTTCCGCAATTTCCGCAATTCCGCAATTAGCATTTCCGCAATTTCCGCAATTACCGCAATTACCATTTCCGCAATTCCGCAATTTCCGCAATTCCATTTCCGCAATTTCCGCAATTCCGCAATTACCATTTCCGCAATTCCGCGATTTCCGCAATTCCGCAATTTCCGCAATTCCCGCAATTACCATTTCCGCAATTTCCGCAATTCCGCAATTCCGCAATTCCATTTCCGCAATTTCCGCAATTACCATTTCCGCAATTTCCGCAATTCCGCAATTTCCGCAATTACCATTTCCGCAATTCCGCAATTTCCGCAATTACCATTTCCGCAATTCCGCAATTTCCGCAATTCCATTTCCGCAATTTCCGCAATTCCGCGATTTCCGCAATTCCGCAATTTCCGCAATTACCATTTCCGCAATTTCCATTTCCGCAATTTCCATTTCCGCGATTTCCGCAATTCCGCAATTTCCGCAATTACCATTTCCGCAATTCCGCAATTTCCGCAATTTAGCGATTTCCATTTCCGCGATTTCCGCAATTTCAGCAATTAACATTTCAGGAATTTCCGCAATCCTCCGCAACACTCAATGATGAAGACTATAGCGATGACCTCTGAGACCAATGAACCATGTAAATACAACAAATTGAGCAGGGCACTGCAGGGAGTTGCACCCCGTTCCGGTAAACCAGAAGTACGACACCAGTGCCTTAGTTTTTGTGTTGTCATTTACAGGTCCTTTCGTTGAAATGTAAATTTTACATTTCTATGCTATAGTATGCCGTACGATATGGGCTATAGCCCATGGTCCATGGTAGCATAGGTTCAATTTAGCGGTATTTAGCTTTAGGCCACGTATATAAAGACCTCCATGTAAGTTGTGTGAAGTCCATAAAATGGTCACATATCTGGGAAGGTCACCAATTTCACTGTAACACCGCCATGCTGGAGTGTGAGTGAGGGAGTGGCTGAGATTTGGGGTATTGAAATTTGGCCTTATAGTGTATACTAGCCATTTAGCCAGTCAGTGGAAAAATAAAGTTATACAAAATCATGCAGTTCAAACAGAAATACAATATTAAGCAAAAAAATAAAGAAAGTAAAATCACTCTGCAATAATCTCACTCTACAGCATGTAAAATTATAAAACACAGCAAATCACGAAAATCACATATTAAAACAAAACCAAAACATCTACATTTCCACCCTCACACAAGCATGTCCTGCGAAGACGTGCCATGATCATCCAGTCTTTGCTTTGACTGGCAATTAAACTCCGTCTCTCCTATTCAAAGTATTTATGACATGTAAAGTAAAGTATGACATGAAATGCTGTACGGAGCATTAATGGAGAAAGAAAGAAAAGAAAAGCAAGGAATAAAACATTAAAAATAATAGCAGTAATGGTAATGCAATACAGTGAGGACATGAACAACAAAAAATGTAAAAGCAAGAGTGTAGAAGTGGGTCTTTTCTTGAGCTGTGCTTTAAGAAGGTCTACAGAGGCTGCCTGGCGAAGGTACAGTGGGAGACTTCTGTGGAGAGTGTGGAGACTTCTTGTAAATGCAGATGTTTAACAATAGCAATAATGTAATTCTTGAAAGCGTATATGAAACCAAATGGGCCCTCAGCCCCTCACAGGTCCATTTGGTTTCATTGTATGCTCTCGATCTAATAAGGGTCCAGGGAAAACTGTCAAACAGAGTGACAAACTGCGTTTAACGTTTGTGCCAGAAAGAATGGGATTATTGTTACCTGGACAATATTTCCAATTAAGTTTGAGTTTGCCTTGAAGTTGTCATGGAAGCCGCGCCGCCGTCTCTCTCTCATACCATGCATCCCCATGGTTACATGGAGATCATTTTTCATAGATCACTTTCAACATGGGGAAAAGAAGAAAAAGAAAACCTCCGAAAATAACCAGGAGCCCATGGTCCAAAATGATGAGAAACGAGGCTAACTTTTTTTTTTTTTTTTTTCAAAAGACATTAGCTATACGGCGCGCTATAGTATGCCGTACGATATGGGCTATAGCCCATGGTCCAAAATGATGAGAAACGAGGCTAACTTTTTTTTTTTTTATTAAAAAAAACATGGGCTATAACCCATCGTTTTTTGTTTTTTTTAAATCCTCAAAAATGATGAAAAACGGCGCGCTATAGTATGCCGTACGATATGGGCTATAGCCCATGGTCCAAAATGATGAGAAACGAGGCTAACTTTTTTTTTTAAATTTGAAAAAACATGGGCTATAACCCATCGTTTTTTTTTTTGTTTTTTTTTTAATCCTCAAAAATGATGAAAAACGGCGCGCTATAGTATGCCGTACGGTATGGGCTATAGCCCATGGTCCAAAATGATGAGAAACGAGGCTAACTTTTTTTTTCCAAATTTCAAAAAACATGGGCTATAACCCATCGTTTTTGTCATTTCGTCATTTTTTTCGAATCCTCAAAAATGATGAAAAACGGCGCGCTATAGTATGCCGTACGATATGGGCTATAGCCCATGGTCCAAAATGATGAGAAACGAGGCTAACTTTTTTTTTTTAATTTAAAAAAACATGGGCTATAACCCATCGTTTTTTTTTTTTTCGTTTTTCTTTTTCAAATCCTCAAAAATGATGAAAAACGGCGCGCTATAGTATGCCGTACGATATGGGCTATAGCCCATGGTCCAAAATGATGAGAAACGAGGATAACTTTTTTTTCAAAATTAAAAAAAAACATGGGCTATAACCCATCGTTTTTGTCATTTCGTCATTTTTTTCGAATCCTCAAAAATGATGAAAAACGGCGCGCTATAGTATGCCGTACGATATGGGCTATAGCCCATGGTCCAAAATGATGAGAAACGAGGCTAACTTTTTTTTTCCAAATTTCAAAAAACATGGGCTATAACCCATCGTTTTTGTCATTTCGTCATTTTTTTCAAATCCTCAAAAATGATGAAAAACGGCGCGCTATAGTATGCCGTACGATATGGGCTATAGCCCATGGTCCAAAATGATGAGAAACGAGGATAACTTTTTTTTCAAAATTAAAAAAAAACATGGGCTATAACCCATCGTTTTTGTCATTTCGTCATTTTTTTCGAATCCTCAAAAATGATGAAAAACGGCGCGCTATAGTATGCCGTACGATATGGGCTATAGCCCATGGTCCAAAATGATGAGAAACGAGGATAACTTTTTTTTTTTAATTTAAAAAAACATGGGCTATAACCCATCGTTTTTTTTTTTTTTTTTTTTTTTTCAAATCCTCAAAAATTATGAAAAACGGCGCGCTATAGTATGCCGTACGATATGGGCTATAGCCCATGGTCCAAAATGATGAGAAACGAGGCTAACTTTTTTTTTCCAAATTTCAAAAAACATGGGCTATAACCCATCGTTTTTGTCATTTCGTCATTTTTTTCAAATCCTCAAAAATGATGAAAAACGGCGCGCTATAGTATGCCGTACGATATGGGCTATAGCCCATGGTCCAAAATGATGAGAAACGAGGATAACTTTTTTTTCAAAATTAAAAAAAAACATGGGCTATAACCCATCGTTTTTGTCATTTCGTCATTTTTTTCGAATCCTCAAAAATGATGAAAAACGGCGCGCTATAGTATGCCGTACGATATGGGCTATAGCCCATGGTCCAAAATGATGAGAAACGAGGCTAACTTTTTTTTTCCAAATTTCAAAAAACATGGGCTATAACCCATCGTTTTTGTCATTTCGTCATTTTTTTCAAATCCTCAAAAATGATGAAAAACGGCGCGCTATAGTATGCCGTACGATATGGGCTATAGCCCATGGTCCAAAATGATGAGAAACGAGGATAACTTTTTTTTCAAAATTAAAAAAAAACATGGGCTATAACCCATCGTTTTTGTCATTTCGTCATTTTTTTCGAATCCTCAAAATGATGAAAAACGGCGCGCTATAGTATGCCGTACGATATGGGCTATAGCCCATGGTCCAAAATGATGAGAAACGAGGATAACTTTCTTTTTTTTAATTTAAAAAAACATGGGCTATAACCCATCGTTTTTTTTTTGTTTTTTTTTTTTTAAATCCTCAAAAATGATGAAAAACGGCGCGCTATAGTATGCCGTACGGTATGGGCTATAGCCCATGGTCCAAAATGATGAGAAACGAGGCTAACTTTTTTTTTCCAAATTTCAAAAAACATGGGCTATAACCCATCGTTTTTGTCATTTTGTCATTTTTTTCGAATCCTCAAAAATGATGAAAAACGGCGCGCTATAGTATGCCGTACGATATGGGCTATAGCCCATGGTCCAAAATGATGAGAAACGAGGATAACTTTTTTTTTTTTAATTTAAAAAAACATGGGCTATAACCCATCGCTTTTTTTTTTTTCGTTTTTTTTTTTCAAATCCTCAAAAATGATGAAAAACGGCGCGCTATAGTATGCCGTACGATATGGGCTATAGCCCATGGTCCAAAATGATGAGAAACGAGGATAACTTTTTTTTCAAAATTTAAAAAAACATGGGCTATAACCCATCGTTTTTGTCATTTCGTCATTTTTTTCAAATCCTCAAAAATGATGAAAAACGGCGCGCTATAGTATGCCGTACGATATGGGCTATAGCCCATGGTCCAAAATGATGAGAAACGAGGATAACTTTTTTTTTTTTTTATTAAAAAAAACATGGGCTATAACCCATCGTTTTTTTTTTTTTTTTTCAAATTCTCAAAAATGATGAAAAACCGCGTGCCATAGTATGCCGTACGATATGGGCCCACGGTCCAAAATGATGAGAAACGAGGCTAACTTTTTTTCCCCAAATTTCAAAAAACATGGGCTATAACCCATCGTTTTTGTCATTTCGTCATTTTTTTCAAATCCTCAAAAATGATGAAAAACGGCGCGCTATAGTATGCCGTACGATATGGGCTATAGCCCATGGTCCAAAATGATGAGAAACGAGGATAACTTTTTTTTCAAAAGTAAAAAAAAACATGGGCTATAACCCATCGTTTTTGTCATTTCGTCATTTTTTTCGAATCCTCAAAAATGATGAAAAACGGCGCGCTATAGTATGCCGTACGATATGGGCTATAGCCCATGGTCCAAAATGATGAGAAACGAGGATAACTTTTTTTTTTTTAATTTAAAAAAACATGGGCTATAACCCATCGTTTTTTTTTTTTTTTTTTTTTTTTTTTAATCCTCAAAAATGATGAAAAACGGCGCGCTATAGTATGCCGTACGGTATGGGCTATAGCCCATGGTCCAAAATGATGAGAAACGAGGCTAACTTTTTTTTTCCAAATTTCAAAAAACATGGGCTATAACCCATCGTTTTTGTCATTTCGTCATTTTTTTCGAATCCTCAAAAATGATGAAAAACGGCGCGCTATAGTATGCCGTACGATATGGGCTATAGCCCATGGTCCAAAATGATGAGAAACGAGGCTAACTTTTTTTTTTTTAATTTAAAAAAACATGGGCTATAACCCATCGCTTTTTTTTTCAAATCCTCAAAAATGATGAAAAACGGCGCGCTATAGTATGCCGTACGATATGGGCTATAGCCCATGGTCCAAAATGATGAGAAACGAGGATAACTTTTTTTTCAAAATTTAAAAAAACATGGGCTATAACCCATCGTTTTTGTCATTTCGTCATTTTTTTCAAATCCTCAAAAATGATGAAAAACGGCGCGCTATAGTATGCCGTACGATATGGGCTATAGCCCATGGTCCAAAATGATGAGAAACGAGGATAACTTTTTTTTTTATTTATTAAAAAAAACATGGGCTATAACCCATCGTTTTTTTTTTTTTTTTTCAAATTCTCAAAAATGATGAAAAACCGCGTGCCATAGTATGCCGTACGATATGGGCCCACGGTCCAAAATGATGAGAAACGAGGCTAACTTTTTTTCCCCAAATTTCAAAAAACATGGGCTATAACCCATCGTTTTTGTCATTTCGTCATTTTTTTCAAATCCTCAAAAATGATGAAAAACGGCGCGCTATAGTATGCCGTACGATATGGGCTATAGCCCATGGTCCAAAATGATGAGAAACGAGGATAACTTTTTTTTCAAAAGTAAAAAAAAACATGGGCTATAACCCATCGTTTTTGTCATTTCGTCATTTTTTTCGAATCCTCAAAAATGATGAAAAACGGCGCGCTATAGTATGCCGTACGATATGGGCTATAGCCCATGGTCCAAAATGATGAGAAACGAGGATAACTTTTTTTTTTTTAATTTAAAAAAACATGGGCTATAACCCATCGTTTTTTTTTTTTTTTTTTTTTTTTTTTAATCCTCAAAAATGATGAAAAACGGCGCGCTATAGTATGCCGTACGGTATGGGCTATAGCCCATGGTCCAAAATGATGAGAAACGAGGCTAACTTTTTTTTTCCAAATTTCAAAAAACATGGGCTATAACCCATCGTTTTTGTCATTTCGTCATTTTTTTCGAATCCTCAAAAATGATGAAAAACGGCGCGCTATAGTATGCCGTACGATATGGGCTATAGCCCATGGTCCAAAATGATGAGAAACGAGGCTAACTTTTTTTTTTTTAATTTAAAAAAACATGGGCTATAACCCATCGTTTTGTTTTTTCGTTTTTTTTTTCAAATCCTCAAAAATGATGAAAAACGGCGCGCTATAGTATGCCGTACGGCGTACGATATGGGCTATAGCCCATGGTCCAAAATGATGAGAAACGAGGATAACTTTTTTTTTTTTTAATTAAAAAAAACATGGGCTATAACCCATCGTTTTTTTTTTTTTTTTTTTTTTCAAATTCTCAAAAATGATGAAAAACCGCGTGCCATAGTATGCCGTACGATATGGGCCCACGGTCCAAAATGATGAGAAACGAGGCTAACTTTTTTTTCCCAAATTTCAAAAAACATGGGCTATAACCCATCGTTTTTGTCATTTCGTCATTTTTTTCAAATCCTCAAAAATGATGAAAAACGGCGCGCTATAGTATGCCGTACGATATGGGCTATAGCCCATGGTCCAAAATGATGAGAAACGAGGCTAACTTTTTTTTTTTTAATTTAAAAAAACATGGGCTATAACCCATCGTTTTGTTTTTTTTTAATCCTCAAAAATGATGAAAAACGGCGTGCCATAGTATGCCGTACGATATGGGCTATAGCCCACGGTCCAAAATGATGAGAAACGAGGCTAACTTTTTTTTTCCAAATTTCAAAAAACATGGGCTATAACCCATCGTTTTTGTCATTTCGTAATTTTTTTCAAATCCTCAAAAATGATGAAAAACGGCGCGCTATAGTATGCCGTACGATATGGGCTATAGCCCACGGTCCAAAATGATGAGAAACGAGGCTAACTTTTTTTTTCCAAATTTCAAAAAACATGGGCTATAACCCATCGTTTTTGTCATTTCGTCATTTTTTTCAAATCCTCAAAAATGATGAAAAACGGCGTGCTATAGTATGCCGTACGATATGGGCTATAGCCCATGGTCCAAAATGATGAGAAACGAGGATAATTTTTTTTTCAAAATTTAAAAAAACATGGGCTATAACCCATCGTTTTTGTCATTTCGTCATTTTTTTCAAATCCTCAAAAATGATGAAAAACGGCGCGCTATAGTATGCCGTACGATATGGGCTATAGCCCATGGTCCAAAATGATGAGAAACGAGGATAACTTTTTTTTCAAAATTTTAAAAAACATGGGCTATAACCCATCGTTTTTGTCATTTCGTCATTTTTTTCAAATCCTCAAAAATGATGAAAAACGGCGCGCTATAGTATGCCGTACGATATGGGCTATAGCCCATGGTCCAAAATGATGAGAAACGAGGCTAACTTTTTTTTTTTTAATTTAAAAAAACATGGGCTATAACCCATCGTTTTTTTCATTTCGTCATTTTTTTAAATCCTCAAAAATGATGAAAAACGGCACGCTATAGTATGCCGTACGATATGGGCTATAGCCCATGGTCCAAAATGATGAGAAACGAGGCTAACTTTTTTTTTCAAAATTTCAAAAAACATGGGCTATAACCCATCGTTTTTTTCATTTCGTCATTTTTTTAAATCCTCAAAAATGATGAAAAATGGCGCGCTATAGTATGCCGTACGATATAGGCTATAGCCCATGGTCCAAAATGATGAGAAACGAGGCTAACTTTTTTTTTCAAAATTTCAAAAAACATGGGCTATAACCCATCGTTTTTTTAATTTTTAAATTTTTGTCAAATCATCAAAAATGATGAAAAACGGCGCGCTATAGTATGCCGTACGATATAGGCTATAGCCCATGGTCCAAAATGATGAGAAACGAGGATAACTTTTTTTTCAAAATTTCAAAAAACATGGGCTATAACCCATCGTTTTTTCCATTTTTTCATTTTTGTCAAATCATCAAAAATGATGAAAAATGGCGCGCTATAGTATGCCGTACGATATAGGCTATAGCCCATGGTCCAAAATGATGAGAAACGAGGATAACTTTTTTTTCAAAATTTCAAAAAACATGGGCTATAACCCATCATTTTTTTCATTTTTTCATTTTTGTCAAATCATCAAAAATGATGAAAAATGGCGCGCTATAGTATGCCGTACGATATAGGCTATAGCCCATTGTCCAAAATGATGAGAAACGAGGCTAACTTTTTTTTTCAAAATTTCAAAAAACATGGGCTATAACCCATCGTTTTTTCCATTTTTTCATTTTTGTCAAATCATCAAAAATGATGAAAAATGGCGCGCTATAGTATGCCGTACGATATAGGCTATAGCCCATGGTCCAAAATGATGAGAAACGAGGCTAACTTTTTTTTTCAAAATTTCAAAAAACATGGGCCATAACCCATCGTTTTTTCCATTTTTGTCAAATCATCAAAAATGATTAAAAACGGTGCGCTATAGTATGCCGTACGATATAGGCTATAGCCCATGGTCCAAAATGATGAGAAACGAGGATAACTTTTTTTTCAAAATTTCAAAAAACATGGGCTATAACCCATCGTTTTTTCCATTTTTTCATTTTTGTCAAATCATCAAAAATGATGAAAAATGGCACGCTATAGTATGCCGTACGATATAGGCTATAGCCCATGGTCCAAAATGATGAGAAACGAGGCTAACTTTTTTTTTCAAAATTTCAAAAAACATGGGCTATAACCCATCGTTTTTTTAAATTTTAAATTTTTGTCAAATCATCAAAAATGATGAAAAACGGCGCGCTATAGTATGCCGTACGATATAGGCAATAGCCCATGGTCCAAAATGATGAGAAACGAGGATAACTTTTTTTTCAAAATTTCAAAAAACATGGGCTATAACCCATCGTTTTTTCCATTTTTTCATTTTTGTCAAATCATCAAAAATGATGAAAAATGGCGCGCTATAGTATGCCGTACGATATAGGCTATAGCCCATGGTCCAAAATGATGAGAAACGAGGCAAACTTTTTTTTTTCAAAATTTCAAAAAACATGGGCTATAACCCATCGTTTTTTCCATTTTTCCATTTTTGTCAAATCATCAAAAATGATGAAAAATGGCGTGCCATAGTATGCCGTACGATATGGGCCCACGGTCCAAAATGATGAGAAACGAGGCTAACTTTTTTTTCCCAAATTTCAAAAAACATGGGCTATAACCCATCGTTTTTGTCATTTCGTCATTTTTTTCAAATCCTCAAAAATGATGAAAAACGGCGCGCTATAGTATGCCGTACGATATGGGCTATAGCCCATGGTCCAAAATGATGAGAAACGAGGCTAACTTTTTTTTTTTTAATTTAAAAAAACATGGGCTATAACCCATCGTTTTGTTTTTTTTTAATCCTCAAAAATGATGAAAAACGGCGTGCCATAGTATGCCGTACGATATGGGCTATAGCCCACGGTCCAAAATGATGAGAAACGAGGCTAACTTTTTTTTTCCAAATTTCAAAAAACATGGGCTATAACCCATCGTTTTTGTCATTTCGTAATTTTTTTCAAATCCTCAAAAATGATGAAAAACGGCGCGCTATAGTATGCCGTACGATATGGGCTATAGCCCACGGTCCAAAATGATGAGAAACGAGGCTAACTTTTTTTTTCCAAATTTCAAAAAACATGGGCTATAACCCATCGTTTTTGTCATTTCGTCATTTTTTTCAAATCCTCAAAAATGATGAAAAACGGCGTGCTATAGTATGCCGTACGATATGGGCTATAGCCCATGGTCCAAAATGATGAGAAACGAGGATAATTTTTTTTTCAAAATTTAAAAAAACATGGGCTATAACCCATCGTTTTTGTCATTTCGTCATTTTTTTCAAATCCTCAAAAATGATGAAAAACGGCGCGCTATAGTATGCCGTACGATATGGGCTATAGCCCATGGTCCAAAATGATGAGAAACGAGGATAACTTTTTTTTCAAAATTTTAAAAAACATGGGCTATAACCCATCGTTTTTGTCATTTCGTCATTTTTTTCAAATCCTCAAAAATGATGAAAAACGGCGCGCTATAGTATGCCGTACGATATGGGCTATAGCCCATGGTCCAAAATGATGAGAAACGAGGCTAACTTTTTTTTTTTTAATTTAAAAAAACATGGGCTATAACCCATCGTTTTTTTCATTTCGTCATTTTTTTAAATCCTCAAAAATGATGAAAAACGGCACGCTATAGTATGCCGTACGATATGGGCTATAGCCCATGGTCCAAAATGATGAGAAACGAGGCTAACTTTTTTTTTCAAAATTTCAAAAAACATGGGCTATAACCCATCGTTTTTTTCATTTCGTCATTTTTTTAAATCCTCAAAAATGATGAAAAATGGCGCGCTATAGTATGCCGTACGATATAGGCTATAGCCCATGGTCCAAAATGATGAGAAACGAGGCTAACTTTTTTTTTCAAAATTTCAAAAAACATGGGCTATAACCCATCGTTTTTTTAATTTTTAAATTTTTGTCAAATCATCAAAAATGATGAAAAACGGCGCGCTATAGTATGCCGTACGATATAGGCTATAGCCCATGGTCCAAAATGATGAGAAACGAGGATAACTTTTTTTTCAAAATTTCAAAAAACATGGGCTATAACCCATCGTTTTTTCCATTTTTTCATTTTTGTCAAATCATCAAAAATGATGAAAAATGGCGCGCTATAGTATGCCGTACGATATAGGCTATAGCCCATGGTCCAAAATGATGAGAAACGAGGATAACTTTTTTTTCAAAATTTCAAAAAACATGGGCTATAACCCATCATTTTTTTCATTTTTTCATTTTTGTCAAATCATCAAAAATGATGAAAAATGGCGCGCTATAGTATGCCGTACGATATAGGCTATAGCCCATTGTCCAAAATGATGAGAAACGAGGCTAACTTTTTTTTTCAAAATTTCAAAAAACATGGGCTATAACCCATCGTTTTTTCCATTTTTTCATTTTTGTCAAATCATCAAAAATGATGAAAAATGGCGCGCTATAGTATGCCGTACGATATAGGCTATAGCCCATGGTCCAAAATGATGAGAAACGAGGCTAACTTTTTTTTTCAAAATTTCAAAAAACATGGGCCATAACCCATCGTTTTTTCCATTTTTGTCAAATCATCAAAAATGATGAAAAACGGTGCGCTATAGTATGCCGTACGATATAGGCTATAGCCCATGGTCCAAAATGATGAGAAACGAGGATAACTTTTTTTTCAAAATTTCAAAAAACATGGGCTATAACCCATCGTTTTTTCCATTTTTTCATTTTTGTCAAATCATCAAAAATGATGAAAAATGGCACGCTATAGTATGCCGTACGATATAGGCTATAGCCCATGGTCCAAAATGATGAGAAACGAGGCTAACTTTTTTTTTCAAAATTTCAAAAAACATGGGCTATAACCCATCGTTTTTTTAAATTTTAAATTTTTGTCAAATCATCAAAAATGATGAAAAACGGCGCGCTATAGTATGCCGTACGATATAGGCAATAGCCCATGGTCCAAAATGATGAGAAACGAGGATAACTTTTTTTTCAAAATTTCAAAAAACATGGGCTATAACCCATCGTTTTTTCCATTTTTTCATTTTTGTCAAATCATCAAAAATGATGAAAAATGGCGCGCTATAGTATGCCGTACGATATAGGCTATAGCCCATGGTCCAAAATGATGAGAAACGAGGCAAACTTTTTTTTTTCAAAATTTCAAAAAACATGGGCTATAACCCATCGTTTTTTCCATTTTTCCATTTTTGTCAAATCATCAAAAATGATGAAAAATGGCGCGCTATAGTATGCCGTACGATATGGGCTATAGCCCATGGTCCAAAATGATGAGAAACGAGGCTAACTTTTTTTTTTTTAATTTAAAAAAACATGGGCTATAACCCATCGTTTTGTTTTTTTTTAATCCTCAAAAATGATGAAAAACGGCGTGCCATAGTATGCCGTACGATATGGGCTATAGCCCACGGTCCAAAATGATGAGAAACGAGGCTAACTTTTTTTTTCCAAATTTCAAAAAACATGGGCTATAACCCATCGTTTTTGTCATTTCGTAATTTTTTTCAAATCCTCAAAAATGATGAAAAACGGCGCGCTATAGTATGCCGTACGATATGGGCTATAGCCCACGGTCCAAAATGATGAGAAACGAGGCTAACTTTTTTTTTCCAAATTTCAAAAAACATGGGCTATAACCCATCGTTTTTGTCATTTCGTCATTTTTTTCAAATCCTCAAAAATGATGAAAAACGGCGCGCTATAGTATGCCGTACGATATGGGCTATAGCCCATGGTCCAAAATGATGAGAAACGAGGCTAACTTTTTTTTTTTTTTTTTTTTTTAAACATGGGCTATAACCCATCGTTTTGTTTTTTTTTAATCCTCAAAAATGATGAAAAACGGCGTGCCATAGTATGCCGTACGATATGGGCTATAGCCCACGGTCCAAAATGATGAGAAACGAGGCTAACTTTTTTTTTCCAAATTTCAAAAAACATGGGCTATAACCCATCGTTTTTGTCATTTCGTAATTTTTTTCAAATCCTCAAAAATGATGAAAAATGGCGCGCTATAGTATGCCGTACGATATGGGCTATAGCCCACGGTCCAAAATGATGAGAAACGAGGCTAACTTTTTTTTTCCAAATTTCAAAAAACATGGGCTATAACCCATCGTTTTTGTCATTTCGTCATTTTTTTCAAATCCTCAAAAATGATGAAAAACGGCGTGCTATAGTATGCCGTACGATATGGGCTATAGCCCATGGTCCAAAATGATGAGAAACGAGGATAATTTTTTTTTCAAAATTTAAAAAAACATGGGCTATAACCCATCGTTTTTGTCATTTCGTCATTTTTTTCAAATCCTCAAAAATGATGAAAAACGGCGCGCTATAGTATGCCGTACGATATGGGCTATAGCCCATGGTCCAAAATGATGAGAAACGAGGATAACTTTTTTTTCAAAATTTTAAAAAACATGGGCTATAACCCATCGTTTTTGTCATTTCGTCATTTTTTTCAAATCCTCAAAAATGATGAAAAACGGCGCGCTATAGTATGCCGTACGATATGGGCTATAGCCCATGGTCCAAAATGATGAGAAACGAGGCTAACTTTTTTTTTTTTAATTTAAAAAAACATGGGCTATAACCCATCGTTTTTTTAATTTTTAAATTTTTGTCAAATCATCAAAAATGATGAAAAACGGCGCGCTATAGTATGCCGTACGATATAGGCTATAGCCCATGGTCCAAAATGATGAGAAACGAGGATAACTTTTTTTTCAAAATTTCAAAAAACATGGGCTATAACCCATCGTTTTTTCCATTTTTTCATTTTTGTCAAATCATCAAAAATGATGAAAAATGGCGCGCTATAGTATGCCGTACGATATAGGCTATAGCCCATGGTCCAAAATGATGAGAAACGAGGATAACTTTTTTTTCAAAATTTCAAAAAACATGGGCTATAACCCATCATTTTTTTCATTTTTTCATTTTTGTCAAATCATCAAAAATGATGAAAAATGGCGCGCTATAGTATGCCGTACGATATAGGCTATAGCCCATTGTCCAAAATGATGAGAAACGAGGCTAACTTTTTTTTTCAAAATTTCAAAAAACATGGGCTATAACCCATCGTTTTTTCCATTTTTTCATTTTTGTCAAATCATCAAAAATGATGAAAAATGGCGCGCTATAGTATGCCGTACGATATAGGCTATAGCCCATGGTCCAAAATGATGAGAAACGAGGCTAACTTTTTTTTTCAAAATTTCAAAAAACATGGGCCATAACCCATCGTTTTTTCCATTTTTGTCAAATCATCAAAAATGATGAAAAACGGCGCGCTATAGTATGCCGTACGATATAGGCAATAGCCCATGGTCCAAAATGATGAGAAACGAGGATAACTTTTTTTTCAAAATTTCAAAAAACATGGGCTATAACCCATCGTTTTTTCCATTTTTTCATTTTTGTCAAATCATCAAAAATGATGAAAAATGGCGCGCTATAGTATGCCGTACGATATAGGCTATAGCCCATGGTCCAAAATGATGAGAAACGAGGCTAACTTTTTTTTTCAAAATTTCAAAAAACATGGGCTATAACCCATCGTTTTTTTAAATTTTAAATTTTTGTCAAATCATCAAAAATGATGAAAAACGGCGCGCTATAGTATGCCGTACGATATAGGCAATAGCCCATGGTCCAAAATGATGAGAAACGAGGATAACTTTTTTTTCAAAATTTCAAAAAACATGGGCTATAACCCATCGTTTTTTCCATTTTTTCATTTTTGTCAAATCATCAAAAATGATGAAAAATGGCGCGCTATAGTATGCCGTACGATATAGGCTATAGCCCATGGTCCAAAATGATGAGAAACGAGGCAAACTTTTTTTTTTCAAAATTTCAAAAAACATGGGCTATAACCCATCGTTTTTTCCATTTTTCCATTTTTGTCAAATCATCAAAAATGATGAAAAATGGCGCGCTATAGTATGCCGTACGATATAGGCTATAGCCCATGGTCCAAAATGATGAGAAACGAGGCTAACTTTTTTTTTCAAAATTTCAAAAAACATGGGCTATAACCCATCGTTTTTTTTTTTTTTTTTTTTTTGTCAAATCATCAAAAATGATGAAAAACGGCGCGCTATAGTATGCCGTACGATATAGGCTATAGCCCATGGTCCAAAATTATGAGAAACGAGGCAAACTTTTTTTTCCAAAATTTCAAAAAACATGGGCTATAACCCATCGTTTTTTTAATTTTTAATTTTTTGTCAAATCATCAAAAATGATGAAAAACGGCGCGCTATAGTATGCCGTACGATAAAGGCTATAGCCCATGGTCCAAAATGATGAGAAATGAGGATAACTTTTTTTTTCAAAATTTCAAAAAACATGGGCTATAACCCATCTTTTTTTTCATTTTTAAATTTTTATCAAATCATCAAAAATGATGAAAAACGGCGCGCTATAGTATGCCGTACGATATAGGCTATAGCCCATGGTCCAAAATTATGAGAAACGAGGCAAACTTTTTTTTCCAAAATTTCAAAAAACATGGGCTATAACCCATCGTTTTTTTAATTTTTAATTTTTTGTCAAATCATCAAAAATGATGAAAAACGGCGCGCTATAGTATGCCGTACGATAAAGGCTATAGCCCATGGTCCAAAATGATGAGAAATGAGGATAACTTTTTTTTTCAAAATTTCAAAAAACATGGGCTATAACCCATCTTTTTTTTCATTTTTAAATTTTTATCAAATCATCAAAAATGATGAAAAACGGCGCGCTATAGTATGCCGTACGATATAGGCTATAGCCCATGGTCCAAAATGATGAGAAACGAGGATAACTTTTTTTTCAAAATTTCAAAAAACATGGGCTATAACCCATCGTTTTTTCCATTTTTCCATTTTTGTCAAATCATCAAAAATGATGAAAAATGGCGCGCTATAGTATGCCGTACGATATAGGCTATAGCCCATGGTCCAAAATTATGAGAAACGAGGCTAACTTTTTTTCTCCAAAATTTCAAAAAACATGGGCTATAACCCATCGTTTTTAAAATTTTTGTCAAATCATCAAAAATGATGAAAAACGGCGCGCTATAGTATGCCGTACGATATAGGCTATAGCCCATGGTCCAAAATGATGAGAAATGAGGATAACTTTTTTTTTCAAAATTTCAAAAAACATGGGCTATAACCCATCGTTTTTTCCATTTTTTCATTTTTGTCAAATCATCAAAAATGATGAAAAATGGCGCGCTATAGTATGCCGTACGATATAGGCTATAGCCCATGGTCCAAAATGATGAGAAACGAGGCTAACTTTTTTTTTCAAAATTTCAAAAAACATGGGCTATAACCCATCGTTTTTTTAATTTTTTAATTTTTGTCAAATCATCAAAAATGATGAAAAACGGCGCGCTATAGTATGCCGTACGATATAGGCTATAGCCCATGGTCCAAAATGATGAGAAACGAGGATAACTTTTTTTTCAAAATTTCAAAAAACATGGGCTATAACCCATCGTTTTTTTTAAATTTTTGTCAAATCATCAAAAATGATGAAAAACGGCGCGCTATAGTATGCCGTACGATATAGGCTATAGCCCATGGTCCAAAATGATGAGAAACGAGGATAACTTTTTTTTCAAAATTTCAAAAAACATGGGCTATAACCCATCGTTTTTTCCATTTTTTCATTTTTGTCAAATCATCAAAAATGATGAAAAATGGCGCGCTATAGTATGCCGTACGATATAGGCTATAGCCCATTGTCCAAAATGATGAGAAACGAGGCTAACTTTTTTTTTCAAAATTTCAAAAAACATGGGCTATAACCCATCGTTTTTTCCATTTTTTCATTTTTGTCAAATCATCAAAAATGATGAAAAATGGCGCGCTATAGTATGCCGTACGATATAGGCTATAGCCCATGGTCCAAAATGATGAGAAACGAGGCTAACTTTTTTTTTCAAAATTTCAAAAAACTTGGGCTATAACCCATCGTTTTTTTAATTTTTTAATTTTTGTCAAATCATCAAAAATGATGAAAAACTGCGCGCTATAGTATGCCGTACGATATAGGCTATAGCCCATGGTCCAAAATGATGAGAAACGAGGATAACTTTTTTTTCAAAATTTCAAAAAACATGGGCTATAACCCATCGTTTTTTCCATTTTTGTCAAATCATCAAAAATGGCGCGCTATAGTATGCCGTACGATATAGGCTATAGCCCATGGTCCAAAATGATGAGAAACGAGGCTAACTTTTTTTTTCAAAATTTCAAAAAACATGGGCTATAACCCATCGTTTTTTCCATTTTTGTCAAATCATCAAAAATGATGAAAAATGGCGCGCTATAGTATGCCGTACGATATAGGCTATAGCCCATGGTCCAAAATGATGAGAAACGAGGCTAACTTTTTTTTTCAAAATTTCAAAAAACATGGGCTATAACCCATCGTTTTTTCCATTTTTTCATTTTTGTCAAATCATCAAAAATGATGAAAAATGGCGCGCTATAGTATGCCGTACGATATAGGCTATAGCCCATGGTCCAAAATGATGAGAAACGAGGCTAACTTTTTTTTTCAAAATTTCAAAAAACATGGGATATAACCCATCGTTTTTTTAATTTTTTATTTTTTGTCAAATCATCAAAAATGATGAAAAACGGCGCGCTATAGTATGCCGTACGATATAGGCTATAGCCCATGGTCCAAAATGATGAGAAACGAGGATAACTTTTTTTTCTAAATTTCAAAAAACATGGGCTATAACCCATCGTTTTTTTTATTTTTTCATTTTTGTCAAATCGTCAAAAATGATGAAAAACGGCGTGCTATAGTATGCCGTACGATATGGGCTATAGCCCATGGTCCAAAATGATGAGAAATGAGGATAACTTTTTTTTTTCAAAATTTCAAAAAACATGGGCTATAACCCATCGTTTTTTTTCATTTTTTCATTTTTGTCAAATCGTCTTCAGCTAGGGTTTAGCATGTTGATTCTAATTGAGAAGAATCAACAAAGATAATGTGACTAATGCAAACTATTATATGTCTGCTGTCCAAACTCCAAAATGTTCATTTTTCTGAAAATTAAAAATATACATTTTTCAGGGAATGAAGAAAAGCTTACAGTGTATATTCTGAAGACAAATAAATACTGCCTCATCAAAGTTGGTGTTATGACTTTATACTGTATTATTGTCAATTACATGCATGAGAGGGGGAGAGGTGGTGCAGTTAGTTGCTTTAGCAGACAGTTTGAGGGTCCAATGGAGTTACGAGGTTTTGTCCGAAGCACTATTTTCATGCCAAATAATCAATACCGTGAGAAAATGCATTCATTCATCCAACTTTTATCCAACCTCCTTCTGGAGTGCATTAAGGGAGAGCCCGTCATTTTCGACACCCCGCTGTACAACAAAACATTTGTTCAAAAACAGTTGAATACAATTAGTTTAAGGATCCATGACAATGGCTAAGTCACCCATCTGTACTGCCATAAAATGTATCTCTCTATCATAGCCCTGACAGCTTTTGTAATGTCAAACACGGCAGTCCGGGGTGAGAGGATTTGTAGGTGTCATGATATCTGTCTCAAGAGATGACCTGCAAGATCAATGTGAAATCTTGCATGCACATTCCCACTAGTTGTAAGTCTACACTACTGTAAGTCTTTGTCTATTGGCTATTAACTACTACTTCTATGATACAAACAATGCTATGGTTGGTTTTAGAAAGGAAAGGAAAGAGAAGGAAAGGATAAAGAGTGCATTAAAAGAAAGAAACATGTTTCTTTTTCAGGCAAGCCTGTGTGCCTCACTCTTACTTTGGCATCTGGTGAACAGTCAGCAGTGGTGTTGCCAGCAGCCGGCGAACTCACACGAACCAAAATAAAACACAAACAGTGATTAGATATAAAACAATCATATTTGTACAGACAGAGAGAGGAGATGGAGAGCTTTTGTCTGATGAAATGTAATTTGATTTGGCAGCATGCAGCCAATGGGCATGGGGTTTTGTCTGTCCAACAGCAGATACGACACTCTCATCTAAAAAACATAAACCAACAAAATGCATGTGATCCAATCACAGAAAGAAAAGCTCGTCACAGTCACACCTGGATTTTCTAAAATGTGAAAAATAATAAATTATATATATGGCACGCAGGTCGTCCTCCTCGGTGTGGTTTGGTGGGGTAAAGCTTTTTGTTCATAGTACGTTCCAATACGCGACACCGTCCTACCGATGATGGTTTGGTATTTCAGAGACGTTATAGAGAGTGAATTATAGCGACACGTGCCTCATGTCACCTTGAGTAATGTGGCCACGAGGCCCGACAAAAAAACTACACTGAAAAGTTGGAAGCAAATAAACAGGAAGTTAAAGAAGAATGGAATGGCGAAAGAAAAGGAAAACGGAAGGAAGAAGGCGATAAGGAAGCCTAATACCAGATCTTTATACTGTAGTTCCTTTATGAGCCAAAGCGAAAAGCTAATCTTGGTACATTTGTACAAACCCAATGCTAAATCCCTGCTTGGACGCAGGCAGGCAGGCACGCCGGAAACAACTGCACCGTCTTGACCAAACAAAAGAACAACAAGAAAAATCGTGAACGAATCTGCGCAATGTGGAGTTGGCTTAACAGTGCTTCAACATGAGTAGCCCTTGGCTTATCTCAAATGGCTGCTCTCAGCCACAAACACTTGTGGCTTTAGGAGTTAGTTGTTGACATGTAGACCCTCCAACAATCTGTGGCCGGGGGCTCTCCCCCCTGTGCGTGCCTGTGTGTGCGTGGTGTAAATTATGAGGATCAAGATACTATAGATTGTCATAGCCGACCTCATTAAGAGCTCTTCGCTGGACAACACACACACACACACACACACACACACACACACACACACACACACACACACACACACACACACACTTCTTATCCAACAAATAGCAACAATAGCACTTGACTGGGCTAAACTCTAAGGCAACTATGAAAAGAACGA
>NC_137877.1:26193974-26221474 GCF_963924005.1 Protomyctophum bolini | reverse complement strand
ACCAGCAAGTATAGCAAGGAAAACCCTTGAACTCATAAATTTGATAAAACCAGCTCTACCAACGGCTAAAACCACCCTATTACTCGAAGGGATATCCAGACACTGGTGTCACACAACCATCTTAGCCTTAGAAGAACACTACAGCACACTCTTAAACACAACCAAACAAGAGTTAACAGATAACTTAACGGAGGACGAGGAGAAAAAAGCCTTTACCATAGCGATCAGATGGGCTAGAAAAAACTTAGGGAAAAGACTAACACATTTGGAGATAAACAAAGCCCAACTTATGATCACACAGCTCAGATCAAATAGAACTGTCATTTCTACCCCTCCCCCTCCTACTACTGTCTCTCTGCCTACTCCCACTTTACCCACACCCCCCCTCCTACTACTGTCTCTCTGCCTATTCCCACTTTACCCCCACCCCCCCTCCTCCTCCTTCCTCTGATCCTGATATACCTATGTCCACTCCCCATCGTTCTCCACCATTACCCCCCCCTTGTGTATCCACTGCCCCGCTCTCCCCACCCTCTCTGACCTCGACCCCCCCCATGTTCCCCACCGTACTTATCGACAAGACAAGACCACCAACCATAGTACAGGTCCCCCCTAGAACGGATCTATCGGAAGAAGATTTCCCCTCCCTGACCCTACCACTACAGAAGAGCCCACCACAGAGGCAAACACGAAGTAGTAGAGCCAATCCAAATGGCACGCCAAAACCACAGAGGGCTGACCACAGCAGGACGGAACCAACAAAGAAGAAGACTACACAGGACCAGACCCAGGACACAGAAGCAGCCCCGAGGAGGACCAGCACAAACCCAGGAGAGAACCGGGAAAAGGAAACAGATGAACCAGAGATAGACGAGCCAAGGACCCCAGGGGTAGTCTACAAACACATCAGCACCACGGGGAAGAAGAAGAACGTACTTTGGAGACTATACCCAAAGAAAAGCATCCTCATCATAGGAGACTCCAACATGGGCAAAATCCCATCTCTGACACGACCGGATCTGCAAGTGGATTGCTACCCAGGAATGTGCTTCCAACATACGAAGGCCCTACTAGAGAGGATACCGAGAAACACCACTGTAGCCTATTGCATCCTGTCGGTTGGGATAACCGGCTCAAAAACAAACGCAGAGGGACTTGAGAGAGACCATCGCAGCAGCACGGAACGCATTCCCAACCGCAAGTATCCATGTCCCTTTAGTCAACTTCTCAAGTAGGCTCTCAACAAAGGATAAGGATAACATGAGAGAGTTAAATCGCAATATTGGAAATAGCAATGGCTTTAGTTTCCTCCCTACATTGGATGAAAGGGATTTTAAAGTGGATTCTGATAACATACATTGGGAAACAGAGACAGGCAGAGCAATGCTTGTAAATTGGCTTACTAGTTTAAACTTTTAGACCCCATAAACCCAGAAAGGAGGGGGGGTAAGTCAAACATAATTAATCTGTCCCATTACTTCCAGCCAGATCAACACCAGACCGAACTGCTGGAAAAGGGACTTTCATTTGTCCCGACACTGGATATCTATAAACAACAAACCAACAGGTTAAAGAAAGACCTTTCGCAGTATCACCGCAGATTGAAACTAGCTACACACTTTGGAATGGACCAGGGAACGGAGATACTGCCTTTTCGACCAAAATCGAGCTGGGAACCGTCGGAGAATTTAATCCCAAGCAGCCTTAAACGACTGATGCAGAAGGACATGAATACGGTAACACGCATACCGGGACACATTAAGGAAAAAGATAATCTCACAATAGAACAAACCAGGGCACACCATTATAGGCAATTAGACCAACCCATTTACATGCAGACAGCTACGAAGGCCATAGCCATCATAAACAGACTTAAGGACAAAAGGCACATAAACGCCAAACAACATCAATACTTAATAGGACAGGATAGCCCACGGGCTAGGATATTTTATCTTTTACCAAAAATACACAAAAGCCCGGATTCATGGACAATACCATATGAAATTCCACCCGGGAGACCAATTGTGTCGGACTGTGGCAGCGAGACGTATCAGACAGCAGAGTTTATTGAATATTTCCTGAACCCACTGTCGATAAAACACCCCAGTTTTATAAAAGACACTTACGATTTTGTGGACAAAATTAAAGCTATTAAAGTAGGAAAGGAGGCCCTTCTGTTTTCAATAGATATAGACAGCCTCTACACAAACATTGAAACAGAAGCAGGGCTACAAGCAGTCAGGGAAGTCTTTAGTAAATACCCAGACACAAGTCGACCAGAGGAGGAATTACTCCAATTACTAGACTTAAATCTAACCCAGAATGATTTTTCCTTTAACAACAAATTCTATTTACAAATCAAAGGCACGGCCATGGGAAAGAGATTTGCACCATCTTATGCAAACATTTACATGAGCATATGGGAACAGACAGCACTAGAAAAATGCAGACTTAAACCGACACATTACTATAGATTTCTAGATGATATATTTGGAATATGGGAACATAGCCAAGAAGAATTCCAGGAATTTATTGATGCTTTAAATAGCCATCATAGATCCATAACGATAAAATATGTGACACACACAGAAAGGATTGACTTTCTTGATGTAACAATCTTCAAGGGCCCAAACTTTAACACAAATGGGAAACTAGACTTAAAAGTATTCTTTAAAGAAACAGACACTCACGCCCTATTACACAAAACGTCATTCCACCCGACACACTCCTACACAGGAATAGTCAAATCACAACTACTAAGATTCCATAGGATTTGCACGCAAAGAAGTGATTTCAAAATAGCTTGTAAAACTCTATTTAATGCTCTCAGACTAAGAGGATACACTAGGACCTTCCTCCGGAAAGCCCAAAATACCTTCTTAGAAATAAAAGTGCGAGATACAGGCCCCAAATTGGCCCTGATAACCAGTTATTCAACACAGAGCACACTAGCCAACAACAGAATAAAAAGGAATTTTGAGAACCGAACAGACGATTATAAAAGATTATAAAATTATATCGGCCTACAGAAAAAATAAAAACCTTAAAGATTATCTAGTACACAGCAAGCTAAAAGAAATCAACACACCAGCACGCCAGGGACCAGAATACTTCAAACCCAAACAATTAGTAAAAAATAGAACCACAAAACGCGTCTTGGAGATTAAACAACAAATAACAGCCAGAACCAGCAACTGCATTTATTTAATCACATGTGAAAAATGTGGTTTACAATATGTCGGAGAGACAGGTAAAACAATAGGTACTAGGCTGGGACGACACAGATACAATATTAACAATGCCAAAAAGACAACCACAAGATTGGTGCAACATTTCATGGCGCACGGCATTGGAGCTCTAAAATGCGCTGGACTTCAACACAATCCTAACTGGACAGTAGGACAAAGACGTTTTAATGAAAAACAGTGGATTAAGAACCTCAACACGGATTTTCCTCGAGGCTTAAACATGCCTAAAATTAGATCTTGAACACTAAAAAACTTAAACTCAGGATTAAACTGGAGAAATCTAAAAGTGATTGGATCAGACTTCCTTCGGATACATAGGCCGTTTCGCGGATACCGCCATCTTGCAAAGAACGCGGTGGATTGTGGGTAGGCGCGGAGCATTCTGGGTCGAAAAGGGACCAGGAAGTGTCTAGCCCGCTTTGTTTACTATTGCGATTTTGACCGTCTCCGTGATTTTCTAATATTAAACTATTTTTTGATAAACATAAAAATAGGTGGACCACACCGATGTGCTGTTTACATGTGCAACAATAATCGGCGATATAAAGCCAAGTAAGTGGAAATTCATATATCTGTAGAATGGTCGCTAGAAATCATGCCGTTATATTAAGGCTACTGCCTTAGATCTGTCTGGGTGCTAATAATAATGAAGTCCGTTATGTCCCTTAGTTTTTATTTGTATTTATTTTGCATGCATCGTATTATTCCTATTGTTGTCATTTTTGCTATGGTCAACATTTAAGAAATTCATGTAGTATATAAGCATATAATAATGTAATCCAGCATGTTCGATTGACAGGCAATATAATAGACTAGACCTAGAATGCCTGTGATCATTTAATTATACTTCGTAAATTTTCATGTATCATGTATGTGAAATACTGTATACTGTATGAAACAACAAGAGCCATTCTAGGGCTAAGAATGTCTGTGATCATTTAATTATACTTCGTAAATGTTCTGTATCATGTATGTGAAATACTGTATACTGTATGAAACAACAAGACATTCTAGGGCTATCTAAAGACATACTGTAGGCTACTGAAATCAATGTTACTTTAATGTACACAGTTTAATTTCAGTTCTGTAATTCTATGTTGTTTTAGGTGGTTAATCTAAGCATCTATCTCAGAAGACAACAGAAAATAAAGTAGAAGGACATCACTGCAACAACAAAATACAACCATTTTAGCTTTTCCAATAACATGCATGTATTTGTAAAGAAACAAAGTTAAAACCCTGGCGCATATATATATATATATATAGCACATGTGTTGTGAACCTGAGCCCTGGTGTATTGCAAACAAACAGATTGAAAGAGCCTATGTATTTACTTGTTGGGTGGATGTACTATTCACATGTAATTCTGTCAAAGTAGTGCATATTATAAGGATGGTGTTCCATTGTCATTAAAGTCATTGTTTTGTCCGAAAAGTAGTGTCTAATTGGTCAATTAATTATTCTATAGCTTTACATTCCTATATGAAGTGACCTTTTCCACGTGTGAAACAAATGTCTGAAACCCAGTGAAGATGTGGGGGCTGGATATTATGCATATTATGTACAGTACATCCAGCCCCCACAGAATAATTTGACAGAATTACATGTGAATAGTACATCCACCCAACAAGTAAATACATAGGCTCTTTCAATCTGTTTGTTTGCAATACACCAGGGCTCAGGTTCATAACACATGTGCTATATATATATATATATATGCGCCAGGGTTTTAACTTTGTTTCTTTACAAATACATGCATGTTATTGGAAAAGCTAAAATGGTTGTATTTTGTTGTTGCAGTGATGTCCTTCTACTTTATTTTCTGTTGTCTTCTGAGATAGATGCTTAGATTAACCACCTAAAACAACATAGAATTACAGAACTGAAATTAAACTGTGTACATTAAAGTAACATTGATTTCAGTAGCCTACAGTATGTCTTTAGATAGCCCTAGAATGTCTTGTTGTTTCATACAGTATACAGTATTTCACATACATGATACAGAACATTTACGAAGTATAATTAAATGATCACAGACATTCTTAGCCCTAGAATGGCTCTTGTTGTTTCATACAGTATACAGTATTTCACATACATGATACATGAAAATTTACGAAGTATAATTAAATGATCACAGGCATTCTAGGTCAAGTCTATTATATTGCCTGTCAATCGAACATGCTGGATTACATTATTATATGCTTATATACTACATGAATTTCTTAAATGTTGACCATAGCAAAAATGACAACAATAGGAATAATACGATGCATGCAAAATAAATACAAATAAAAACTAAGGGACATAACGGACTTCATTATTATTAGCACCCAGACAGATCTAAGGCAGTAGCCTTAATATAACGGCATGATTTCTAGCGACCATTCTACAGATATATGAATTTCCACTTACTTGGCTTTATATCGCCGATTATTGTTGCACATGTAAACAGCACATCGGTGTGGTCCACCTATTTTTATGTTTATCAAAAAATAGTTTAATATTAGAAAATCACGGAGACGGTCAAAATCGCAATAGTAAACAAAGCGGGCTAGACACTTCCTGGTCCCTTTTCGACCCAGAATGCTCCGCGCCTACCCACAATCCACCGCGTTCTTTGCAAGATGGCGGTATCCGCGAAACGGCCTATGGCGAATGCATTTATTCCTTGCATTGTGCCTACACATGTTGCGACCTGCGGTCGCAACATGTGTAGGCACAGTGCACTGAAATCTTTTAATTCCCCCCCCCCCGGTGCTGTGGCCATCTTGGATCCTAAACACAATGTTTTTATTTCAGTGAACTCAAATGTTTTTTTTTTTTTTTTTAATTATAGTATGTGTTATTTCATTGGTGGTTTCCGTTAACTATATTAATAGCCCTGAAGGGACCCTAGTGACAGTCAGCAGGCGTTAGATCTGAGATTAATAACAATGAATCATCCTACCTAGACTACCTGGAGAATAGATCAGGAATAGATCCCGCAGCCTCGGGGTGTTTCCGTTCAACAACACCATCCCTGCAGTCCCTTATAGATACACACAGCATTTATCCTGGCATCCGCTGCACGGTCCCTTGAAAACAGCTTGCACCTGCCTCAGCCTGACACACCGACGCGCACGCCATGCACGTACACACGTACACACGTGTGCACGCACACACTCGCACACCCACACAGACAGTTGTTTTTTCCTACAGGTCATGATGAACAGAGAAAGAGAGAGGCTTGTGTGTGTGTGTGTGTGTGTGTGTGTGTGTGTGTGTGTGTGTGTGTGTGTGTGTGTGTGCGTGTGTGCGTGTGTGTGTCTCGTGTGCCCATGTACGTCCTGAATGAATCATTATTCCTTCTTCTGTCCCAGCATGGCCACTGTGAGTGACAGATGGTGATTTTGAATGACAACTGTTGAGAGGTGAACCAGCCCAGCGGGCCAGCTGTAAATAAGGAGCTCCGTCTGATTACAACAGACGCCCTCAACCTGTTGCGCCCCAGACCAGACCAACGGGACAAAAGCTGCAATCAGTATAACGCAGCAGTGCTGGAGAAAGTACAGATACTATACTACAAATATAGGGGTAGGCAAAAAAATATGTATTTTTATTTTGTATTCATTTTCATGTCAGACTGGAGACTGACTGACGTTATCTGGCTGCATTGAAGTGTATGATTTAACTTCACATGCTTTGTATTGCTTATAAAAAGTTCTAGCAAAAAGCAAAGTAACTGGTGGGGGATAGATATACAATACCTACCCCCCATGGGGAACCGAAATAACAGAGCCCACCGGTGGTGCTGGGGTGGCGCGTGGCAGCAAACCGTGCATACAACAACCAGAAGGAAGTCAGGAAGAAGTGCATGCAGTCTAGGTGAGCTTTAATACCCCGCCCAATAGGTCAGCTGACTGCCACATCAGCGTATATCATGTGGGTCTTGCAAACACTGTATACACCCACATAGTAATGCAGCACATTAACCCCTTGAGTACATGTGTCCTTGAGCATAGCATGAAGCCGTGGCTCCAGTATATCTGACTGAAATAACTTCGCATGCTACGTATCATTCCGTAGATGATGCGTAGAGCAACCTTTTGCTATTATGACATATGAACTTCTACAAACGCGATGATGCATATAGCCAGGAACCATGCTGGCAGCATTATTCCTGTGGCATTTTAGCCCACTCCTCGAGTGCAATGTCCTCCAGTTCACTAATATTCTTGGGTTTAAGTTCTGCAACCACTATCACATCCCATTGAGATTTTCTATGGGGTTCAAGTCAGGAGACTAGGATGGTCGAAGAAACCAAGCCTGTTGAGCTTGATTTGTTTATTTCATGCGGCTGACAGTTTGTGAATCTTGCCAAAAACATTTGCAGTGGGGTTTGAATAATTTAGGCTGCAACTTATATCAACGTCACACACACAGAGGCACAAGGATACTTGTGTTTTTGAAAGGATGTATTAAAAAACACATGCACAAGCACACGCACGTATGCACGCTCGCATGCACAAGCACACGCACACACTTTACATCATAAAGTCACACATGCAATGACAACAGAGAGGGTCTTGTCCAAGACAGTATCTCTGCTGTGCATGAGCTTTTGGGCTCATTATGCCGCACCTGACTGTAATTAGACTAAATACAGCATGTACACACACACACACCACCTGAGGCCGCACAGACATGCATACACACGCACACGCACACACACACACACACACACACACACACACACACAGGTGCATATGCCAACTCTCTCTCCCTCTCCCTGCACGCCCACAAATATGTGATGGCTCACAGGCAGAAACGATACACATACACATGAAAACACAGACACAGACACACACACACAGACACACACACACACACACACACACACACACACACACACACACACACGTTTGCACAAATACATTGTATAGGTCTATAGGTGTACACAAAAGGTGTTAGAAATACAAAATGCGTGCGTGCGCCTCTTGCAGGAGGAACACAGCTGGCTCAATTAACAAGTCTAAATACTGCAGCTAATAGCATGATACCTACTGGCAGCATGAGATGTGTGTGAGAGAGAGCAAAGTGAATGATGTGCGTGTATGGATGCATTGATGTGTGTGTGTGTGTGTGTGTGTGTGTGTGTGTGTGGTTGTGCATGTGCGCGTTACATTAGTGTAGCGCTAATTCTTTGGATGAAGAGTGACACATGCAGAAGCGACCACACAGTCACAGCTATTCTAGAACATTTACATAATTTTGTAAAATTTCGGTGTTAACCACTTCAGACCCATGGGGCCGATTCTACAAGTGCCTTATTCTAAATCATTATAGTTCTCACACTTTCGAGATAAAAATAAATAAATAGCACTGCAGAATTTCGTTCATTCATAGCAAATGTGCAGATCAAGAAGAGTTGTCACAGCCACACAATGTGGCGTTGTGAGCGTGTAGATCTGCAATTTTCACTAAATTGTCATTTTATATAATTTATAGACATAAACAAGTTAACATTTCAACTTTTTGAAAATGTTACCCGCCAAAAAAAATAGTGACGTCAGTGTTAATGTGATAAATTGAACCGAGTGTGTAAGAAATTAAAAATGGAGGGTCCAAGTTGAATTAGCACTCAGGATTCAACTGTGTACATCCATCTCTTTGCCTCTCCCATTCTCTCTCTCCCCCACCTCATCTCTCCTCTCTTTCTAAGTACATTCATTCATTCGAGTCTCCCTGAGCCAAAGAAAAGACATTCCATAATCTAGCTCATGCATGCTTAACTGATGGATTCTGCCTCAAATCGCCAGTTAATCATGCTTTATTGCCTACAACTCTCTTTATTTCTCTCCATCTCTCTGTCTTTTTGCCTGTCCTCTTCTCCTTTACCTCTCTCTCTCTCTCTCTCTCTCTGATCGTCATCATCTCCCTCCAGCTCTGTTCCCATTCCTCTCTCCACGTGGAAAGAATACCCGGTAAGTATACTCAAGTACTGTTCCTTAAAGTCCAAGTCAAAGACCACTTTGGTAGAGGGTTGGGTTGTGACGTGTGCCATGATGCAACTCCAAATCTGGAGAAAAAATCTAAAATAATTGCTCTCCAGTGATTAGAAATTGATAATTCAAAATATGCTCCTCATTGACTTACATTGTATGCTGAAACAGCTTTCAAAGTCACTCTCGGCAGGGGGGACTTATAGTGACAGATGGAGGGAGACAGAGAAAGGTGAGATGACAAGCAGACAGTAGAAGGAAGGGGAGAGAGAGAGAGAGAGAGAGAGAGAGAGAGAGAGAGAGAGAGAGAGAGAGAGAGAGAGAGAGAGAGATGACAGCATGTGAACGTGAGCGATGGAGGGAGGAGAATAAGTGGAGGAAGAAGTGAGGAAGAAAAATGCGACGAGAGAAAGACAAATGGAGCAGAGGAGGAGAAGGCTAATGAGTCTGAGTGATTGAGAGTGTAAGATAGTGTGCGTCTCTGCATGGGTGTGTGTGTGTGTGTGTGTGTGTTGGGGGGAGAGACCACCTAAAGGCCAGAGCTGGGCTGCATGTCCATTAGAGTTGAGTAATTAATGAACGCAAGGTGAGCGTTTGCGTGTGCGTGTGTGCATGTGTGCGTGTGTGTGTGCGCGCGCGCGCGCGTGGAGAGAGATCAGTAATCAGTGTCACACTGATAGATGGAGACTGCAGCACTGTTTAAACATTTAAAAATGTGTCAGGAGAGAAGAGGAGTGGAATGAACGCAGAAACAAAAATGTCTTTCCTTTCGGTCATTTGTCTCATGCACTGAAAATGCTATTGATTAAAATAATAATAACTAGAACTGCACTCTGTCGAGTGCATACTTGCTTGTTGCACACTAGTAGGCCATGAATGGCCTACTAGTGCGCAAGCAGAGCGCGCAAGTACTGTCGACCGCTACAAGCTGTCAAATCTCAGTTTTCTCTGTGAAGGGACGTTTGAAATGTTGAATATTAGGTTTAACTATTTGCTACCTGCCTCTACTTTATGCATGTAAAAAATTACTTTGCACCACTTTTCATGCGTGTGCACCGTCCCAGCATATTCGATGCGTGTGCCCAGCAAATGACGTAATGATACTTGTGCCTGATACGGCAGTGGTGCCAGATTACATACATGTATACAGTACATAGGAGCATTACCTTTAATCCTCCCGACACTAAAACATATCGTCATTACGTCACCATCGAAAACCAATTACACTCTGGCATTGGGTCCTTTAATCCACATCTTTATCACGTCATCATTGAGAGCTAGTTATACCAGCTAGTTATACCAGTGCCGGGTGGATTAAAGGAACTGCCTCTATGTATATGTAATTTGTAAGTTGATTAGTGGTATACTGTGGTTACTTTGCGCTGTATGCAGATCAACATTATGGAATCAACAGGTGCACGCACGCACGCCGGTGGCTCAGCGGTAGAGTGGCTGGATGGTAACCGCAAGGTTGCCAGTTCGAACCCTGTGGGCTCCAACCAGAGTTAGTGTCGAAAGTGTCCTTGAGCAAGACTCTGGACCCCTGATTGCTCCTGATGTGCTGGTTGGTGCCTTGCATGGTTTCCGCCGCCATCGGTGTGTGAATGTGTGTGTATGAATGAGTGAATGTAATGCACAATCTATGTAAAGGTGTGTGAATGTGTGAATGTAATGCAAGGTGTGTGAATGTGTGTGTGAATGGGGAGGCGGACTATTTTCCGACAGCATTCTAGCCGACGGGGCAACGGTCCGCTCCGCAGCGGGGGGACCGTCGCTGCGATGCGAAAAAGCGATGGTCCGACATGCGCTGCTCCCGTGCTTGCGGTTAGGGTTAGGATTAGGTTAGGATTGAGGTTTCGGATCAATATGCTGTCGGAAAAAAGACCTGCACCCGTGTGAATGGGTGAATGTAATGCACAATCTATGTAAAGGTGTGTGTGTGTGTACGGGGGGGGGGGGGCTTACGTCGATGTCGGTGTTGTTGAGGAGCTGAGAGGAGATGTCCGTACAGTTGTCCCGCTTGGCCGAGGCGGGCATGTCCGCGTCGCTGTACCACTTCCTGCTGGCGCTGTGGGCGTAGGTGGTGGCCGGGGTGGCATGCTGCACCCTGGTGGTGGTCACGATACCAACCGCCTTACCTGGAGGAGGGAGAGAGGAGAGGAGAGGAGAGGAGAGGAGAGGAGAGGAGAGGAGAGGAGAGGAGAGGAGAGGAGAGGAGGGGAGAGGCTTTTCACTGTGATGACGGAGCTATAGAGACAGCGTTACACTTCTTAACACAATGTAAAAAGGATAATTAGTGTCAATCTGGGGGTCCTTGACACGAAATGGTTTTGGGAACCATGACTGGTATACAGTAAATCGTTATCATTAATCAAATGTATTATTTGTGTGACAATTAATCAACAAGCAGCAGCTTCAATGTGTATGGTATAGGTGCTGGAGTTCAAGCCACTATAAGCAATAATATTATGTCAACATTTTAATGACTTTGTTTTTTCATTTCTTTTGTGGTATTCAGACAGCCAGCAATGAGTAGAACGCTCCCACAAAGAACGTAGTCTCTGTGACACATCTAGGGGGCGCTGTGGCACATCTAGGGGGCCGCGACCTGCATTCAGAGATGGTCCCATAGTAGCTTTGTCATTGGTCGGAGAAAACGAAACCCGGTCGAAGTGACTAACCAATCAGGAAGTATATTAGTAGACAGGCAAATCGACCAATGCCAAAGCTTCTATATAGGAACATCCTTGGATGCAGATGGTGGCAGCTAGACGTGTGTCACGGGCGTTCTACGCATTGCTCTGCATGTCTGAGTACCGCAAAAAAAATTTTTTTTATAAAAAGGCCATTCAAATGTTGACATCATTATTCCGTGCCCTGCGTGTGTGACGTAGAGTTGGAGGTTGTTCTTCATCAACTTTACAATGCTTTTCCAGCAATTTGTGAAACTGAACATAAATGCACAAAAAAGCTCTTAATAAAACATAAATGTAATGCCTAAATCAGCTAGACAAGAACACTGCATTACAAAATGACAAAGCAAAGTAATAGCAAATGGCATGGTATAGACAATTGACCATAAATCTCACGAATGTAAAATAAAACAGCAAAATATGCATCATTACTTATTCTCAGAGATGAAACATGTAAGATAGACTCACAGACAAAGCTTCTTCAAGGCTCAAAACAGGTGGATGGCAAGAGATTCTGTAAGATCTGTAGAACACACTGTGTGTGTGTGTGTGTTTTCTCAAAACAATGGCTGACCAGGAAGTAAAGGCCTTGTGACATGTGATCACAACTACCAATAAGAACACAGGGACACTAGAACACATTAGCTGACAGCAGTCTTCAAAGCAACCACTAGATCAGGGGTGGGCAACTGGCGGCCCGGGGGCCACATGCGGCCCCCACCATCACTTAATGTGGCCCTCAGGTTAATGTCAGAATACTGATATAATATTGGTTCCAGCTGTTTACAATTCCACAACATGTGAACATGACCTGCTTTAATTACTTCAGTCTAAATTAGTAGCTCAACGCTTCAACACACATATAATTAAAGGCATTTGAAATGACATAAAAATGTAAATTTTCAGGATTCCAATTCGAATATAGCAAAAATAGCCGATCTACAAGCTCAATTGAGCTTGTAGATCGGCTATTTTTGCTACGACAGTAATATATGGCCCTATAGGGAGTGAGTGTGGAAACATAGTGGCCCTCTCCATCGTCAAAGTTGCACCACCCCTGCACTAGATGATGCTAAATACTCTTTTCCGTCAAGAGGCATGACAATTATTATTGCTTATAGCAGCTTTAATCCACACAAGACGCACGCACGCACGCACGCACGCCAGTCTCCCGCGGTGCGGTGAAGCATGGGGTCAGGGCCACGCTGCAGCGCCGTGTGTTCTGGATAAGAGAGAGGAACATGATAGCAGAGAAGGTGCTTCCATCAGCAGCAGATTAGCCTGTATGTGCCCCCCCCCCCCCCCGCTGACTCCATTGGACTCTAGCACTGCTCCAGTGTTGTTTTTGCCGACAAATATACTATGACAAGAGAAAATGTTCGTCGACTACCTTTTTTCACTGACGAAAACTATTATGTTGACAATTTCGTCTACGAATGCAAACTAGACTAAAATATTAGGAAGGGACTAGTGGACAAGAGATCCACTAGGAAGGGCCTAGTGGACAAGAGATCCACTAGGAAGGGCCTAGTGGACAAGAGATCCACTAGGAAGGGACTAGTGGACAAGAGATCCACTAGGAAGGGCCTAGTGGACAAGAGATCCAATAGGCCTACAACAAGTATATTTAACACTTGGTTGCATGCTGGACAATTTTCAGCAAGAGCAAAATCAGTCATTGCGACACCATCAAGGCCCGCCAAAAATACATTTTAGTCGACTAAATCAACTGTATATTCAGTCGACTAAAAGACCCCCGGGGGTCCTTGAGGGAGTTCCAGGGGATCCCCAGCTAAAAGAATGTTTGGAACCATATGGACCCTTATGGGTCTGTATTTGTAACTCTGAGAGTGTACACATGGAACCATATTATTTATATGCGGTCGAAAGTACTTGCGCGCTCTGCTTGCGCACTAGTTGGCCATGTTGGCCTACTAGTGTGCAACAAGCAACTGAAGCAAGTATGCACTCGGCAGAGTGCAGTTCTAGTTAGTGCTGGTTTTGGCGAAGTCTGCACTGTAGCCTATATTGCTGCTTTTCATATAACCATTCCAGTCACAGTGGCATCAATGTGGCATCAGCTGAACGTTCTTTAATTATTCTCGAAATTAAAGCTGATCAAAAGTTATCTGAGGGAGTACAATGGGACATGCATGGTCGCCTCAGTGAAAATTTTTCGCATTTGGGGGTCCCTGGGGGGTCCCGGGGGGTCACTGGGGGGTCCCGGGGGGTCCCTGGGGGTCCCCGAACCTTGAGACCCCCCTATTTAATATAGGCTACTAAAATAATGAATTCGTCAATAATGCCATTGAGTGGTTGTTTTAAGACAAGATATGGATATAATATAGCTAAACTTGTAACTCATAAACTTATACTTATAACGTAGCCCCAGACAAACATGGCAACCTCAGTTGCCAGGCAGACTTATGGAGCTTTTTGATTGGGTAGAGGAAAAGGCCTCACGTGATTGGCTCTCAGCCGTCATGTGATTTTTGGCAGCGATATCACTGGGGAACCAAAAAAAGCATCTGTAACTTAGGTTGGCTTTTTTTCTGTTCGTAAGTTTACAGATTGTTTTATTACACATTTTTCTTTTGCACATTTTTCTTTTACAGATTGTTTTTTTACGCATTTTTCTTTTACAGATTGTTTTTTTACGCATTTTTCTTTTACAGATTGTTTTTTTACGCATTTTCTTTTACGAACACACAGATAATAATGGCATGGATTTGAGCCCATAGTGGGAGGACCGCAGCACCAGAGAGACCACCAATGGAACCAAGAAAGGAAGTCAAAGTTGCTGTGGATGATAGATGAGAAACGACTTGAAGGAGGAGGGGCAGCCTGTGTATGTGTGTGTGTGTGTGTGTGTGTGTGTGTGTGTGCTCGTGCGTGTGTGAGAAAGAGAGAGAGAGAGCATTATGCGGACATGACAACGTGTATGCATGCATGCTAATATTCAATACACTTGTTTGTGCGTGCATTGTGCGTGAGCTCGTGCACCTGCACATACAATATACTTGCTTCACCCACCTGTGTGTGTGTGTGTGTGTGTGTGTGAGTGTGTGTGTGTGTGTGTGTGTGTGAGTGAGAGACAGAAGTCAGGCCCTCTCCGTTCCAGACGTTTCTCAGGCTCTTGCCGTATAATTCAGCGTTCCGCCATGTCAAGCTCCCGCCGCGGCCCTCTGGGGGGCCCCGGCAACGCCCACCTTTCTCCTCGCCCCCCCACCCCCTCCCATATATAGGCATCCCGAGTCCTGACTCAAAGGGATTATTATGTTTATGTCCGTGCCACTCCATTGACCCCTCGCCGTGGAAAAAAAAAGAAGAGAGATTGTTCTTGCTACTTTTCACCCTTGCGTTCTGCCTCTGACGGACTGATCGCGGCTGCTGCTGTTGCAGAGACACCAGGGATGGGTAGAGAGACACAGAGAGAGAGGGGGGGGGGAGAATAAAGAAATCAGGCGGTTGATGGAAATGGAAACTAACAGTGGAGAGGAAAGGGAGAGTGATGGAGACAGAGAGAGGGTGGGGATGGGGGGTGTCTTTAGATGGGTGTCTGAAGAGGCTTGCTGGCATCGGTACAGCTACGCCCCATCACACAAACCTCCCAGACATTAACTCCTCCGCCGGTCCTCTGTTCTCCCATGGCCATAAGTCCTCCCTCCGTCTCTCTGCCCTGCCAATGCACCTGGCCCGTTTATTTCCCCTTCTCTCGCTCCATTTCCCCTTTTCCGCCCTCTGTAACGTTGCCTTTTTCCCTGTCCTCCTCCTCCTCAAAATGTGTGTCCATAGCGTCCGCGTTCCCTCGTTTGATTGCTTTCTTCTCCCACATGGTAGCATTAAACTTTCTTTTGTTCTTTCTATTTATTTATTTCATCCTTTCTTTATCGCCCATCTCCCTCAATAGCTTTGTTCCCATTCCAGAGTTTTCTTTTCCAATACCCCCCCCCCCCCCTTCTCTCTCTTTCTCCCACACTCCTCACATTCTGTTTTGTATCTTCTATCTAAGGCCCTCTGCATTTCCTACTTGGCCCCAGCGAAGGCGCGCGCACACACACACACACACACACACACACACACACACACACACACACACACACACACACACACACACACACACACACACACACACACACACACACACACACACACACACACACACACACACACACACACACACACACACACACACACACACACACACACACTTGTATAAATACTTGTGAGGACATCACATCGCAAGATAGGGCCATAAATCTGAAATTTGGTGATTTAGCATTGCATAAGAGACGTTCCCCCGTAAAAATGTTATCTTGTACCCCAGCCTAAATTCCTAAAACACCTACAGTATACCCGTTATGCTGTGTTGGGTGGTTTGGGCGTCGCAATAATTAAACCAATCACTGTGCCACATGCCATTGTCTTTAAAGGTCCGCTGACATGCCCCGAAATTAATATGGGTGGTACAGCACATCACGTGGTCTGACTGAAAACAGTTTGAAACAGTTTGAAACGGGGCTACGGCGCTAGCAACAAGTGGCTATAGGTCAGGCTAGCGTTTTTGACGGTACATTTAGCGTCATATTGGCTATAAATGTAATTGAAAAAAATTATTTTTTCGCCAGAAATGCTTAGTTTGAATGCAATTGAGGTTGGCGTGGGGTTTTTTAGGGGAACTGCAGCACAAGCGCAAATTTTGGACTGGAGTCCCATGTTCCCCCGGTCGCCAACACCCCTGTCTGCCCGCTCTGAGACCTCTCAGCCCCGCAGCGCGACAGTCGCGACTACGGACGGTCTGCTGTTGTCTGGCCGCTGTGAGAGCAGCGCGACTACTGTTCTTTTCCCCTCTCAGCCGCAGGCTGACATGTACACCCTCGCTCTCACTCTGTAATACCGTAGTTAGTTACCACAACATTGTTCAAGTGAACTATAGTGTGTTTATGTTTGTATTCATTGTAATAATAAATATCGCTATGCCGAGGCATAGTCTTGCGGACGAGATCATGAGCCTCTACGGGGGACTGGGCATGTGTGTACACACACAGCATAGCAACTTATGCTACTATTTTGGTGTCACATTTAGCTTGAATACTGGGTGAAAGTCTCATTCAAAAAATTAATTTTTCGCAACATTGTTCAGGTGAACTGTGTGTTTATGCTTGTTCATTGTAATAATCAATATCGCTATGATTATTTTATTTATCGCCGCGTCGCTCCGCATGACAACATACAGTCTAGCCCGTCTCAGATGCAGGCTGCACACACACGGACACACACGAAACTGGGCATGTGTGTACGCACACACACACACACACACACACACACGCAATGGCACGGAATCTGCCTCGGGCGTCTGTAGCTCTCTTCCCCGCTGTCATGCACTATAGCCGTGTGTGTGTGTGCGTACACACATGCCCAGTTCAATGCGGGGACCTGACCAGAGACTATACGTCCGTCCGTCCGTCCGTGTGTGTGCAGCCTGCATCTGAGACGGGCTAGACTGTATGTTGTCATGCGGAGCGACGCGGCGATAAATAAAATAATCATAGCGATATTGATTATTACAATGAACAAGCATAAACACACAGTTCACCTGAACAATGTTGCGAAAAATAAATTTTTTGAATGAGACTTTCACCCAGTATTCAAGCTAAATGTGACACCAAAATAGTAGCATAAGTTGCTATGCTACCACGGCCACCAAGCCCGGCGAGCCCGCATAGAAGTCGTTGGGGAAAGCTTTCGCCACTCTGACGTCAGAATCATGATAGCATTGTTTGATAGCAGTTATTAGCTCCCGAGGGGCGTGTCAGTTCTCCTTTAAGAGAAGACTGCACAACCCATTATCCATTACCCATTATGCCCAGTGATTTCTTGCCTTACACTATATGGCTCATAAAAAAAAAGAAGAGACACTCGTGTCACTGCCTTAATACATTTATATTTGATACTGAGGGTTTTGTGTGTCCTCCCCTACCTATGATCTCACTCGCAATAAAGCAGGGACTCGCAATAAAGCTGCTACCACAACAAAACCATTATCTTGTGAGGACCAGGACAACAAAGTCCACATACTTGTGTACATTTGGCCCTACAAGGGTATGCACACGCACACACGCTTGCGCGTGCGTGCGTGCGTGCGCAGTGATGGAATGGTTTGTGTCCTCTGTGGCCAGTGAGCGTGTCCAACACTCATTAGTTTCCCATGGGGAACTGGGAAGTGATATTATTCACAGAGCTGCTTGGCTCGCCTGCATGGGATCACAATCCTGACTGAACCAGTGCCGTGTTGACTGTTTGCAACACCAGCAATCCAATACGTTATATACTATTAGCATACTCTACCAAACAGATTGGATAAAATTACATTATATTCATTAAACAAAGGTTACATGCTTTAATGCTGATTTCAAGTACCTTCAGGTCCATTTTCACACTGTCTCTCACCCAGCCCTAATCAGTTAAGTGAATTTACAACAGGGTTGGTGGTCATGTATTGAATAAGATACTGCAATGTGGGTGTAATGTAACTTTTGACCCTTCTGGCCCTGGGCTAATAAAAGTACAATGGTCTCAAGGCACAAATAATGGAATATTTATAGTGCTCCAGTGACACATTCTGATTTGTGTGTTTTGAGGATTTTTAGTGCACGCGGCATACGGCCAGCCTTGTCCTTTTCTTTTAATAAAAGAAAACGATGCGATTGCGTTAGTTATGAACGCCGGGGACGTTTCTTTAATTTAAATGAAATATGGCGCTTTATGGTTCCGCATGCGGAATGGTATAAATGTAGTGACTGCGCTTAAATTGGCTTTTTTTCCCCTCCCCCTATTAAGACAATCATTTTTATTCATGCCACCGATTCGGCCCAATCCAATGCGTTCCTTGCCATTACACACACACTGACTAAATTAAAGGTATTATTCATTCTTGACAATTTCAATGTTCTTTTGTACAGTCGTGCTATCACATTCATAGTTCATGATGATGCAAAGGTTATAGGACGGGCATCCTGCACCAAACCTACTATTTTGTCGCCATATTATTATTTTGTTGTGATTTTTTGGGGGAAATGAATGCCATACTTGATCATATCGTGTCATAGAAAAGCATAGCGGATCCACAAGCTCAGTGTGAGGTTTACACCCGACAGACGGTTTGTCAGGCCGTGGTATCTACCGGTACTAAAGAAAGAAAGAGTCTGCATAGAGGTGTTGCCACCAAGCCAATCCTACATGTATGAACCATGTCACACAAGCTTCAACAGCAGACAACACAACACGCAGCCTATACAGTACGTATCCTGTAGCCCGTCACAACCTTCAACATCAGACACAACACAGCAGACATAATGACAATGTACATTCACAACAGCCTTCAATTCCAAAATGGACGTTTGAAATTGAAGGCCGTTATGTAAAAAAAACAACATAAAACCACCAGCTTTAACTTTAAAGGACATAGCAAACTCACACACAGGCCAATTGGACTGTACATGTGAATCATAACTCAATGCCTTCAACAACAGAAACAACACAACACACATTCACATCAGTCTTCAATCCAGAGCCAGAAACCATCACTGAGCATATGATACATTGCCCGAAACCGGTTCCGGATACGTCTCCAAATGTGATGGAACCCAATTATGACAACAGAGCAACCGCCAGAATCACATTAGTACACAAGATATAACAAAGCAGCAGCAATACAACGACAACAACAACAACACAGTTCCTACCTTGAGCAGTCTTCTACTTGACTTCATCGGTAGTGTGATGGCCAGGGTCAAACTTTGGAACTCCTGCTCCAGTCATCTCCATACTAGCTCACCACTACTTTCCTCCCCTTCTTTGAGCTCCAGCCTCATTCTCCTGGCTGCTGTCTTCTCACTTGTTGCTGCTGTCTTCTTGTTGGTAACCTGTTCATCCCGGTTGATGTTTGGTATTGAATGTAGCATTCTGGTGTAGCAGAATGGTCAGGGACTTCTGTAGGGCAGGAGTTAATATGGTCCGGCATTCACAGCCATATAGCAGAACGTTGGTCCGATGTACTAACAACGTACTGCACTAACAGTCCGACACATGCGCGGCTCACCTGTGGCTCCCGACATGCGTTGCTGGTTAAGACACGTGCGTGGCTTCTCAGTGAGGTTAGGTTTCTGGGGTTTGGGGTAGGGTGTCGGACTAATGCCTGTCGTACTGTTATTACTGTACATCGGAACAAAGACATGCACCCCTTCTCCTTCATCCATGTCAAACTCCTCACTGTTGTCGTCTGGGATCACCTTGGCTCTATGGCTCCTATAGACAGATCTGTGCAGGCTGCCCTGGGCGCAATCATAACTGCGGTGTCACATTAAGCGCAGATTGATACAGCTGGCCTGCATGGTACGGCTCCGTTGATTCGTCTATTAGAGTAGGTTGGAAGGGATTCCAGAAGACTTCTGAAAGAAAGAAAGAAAGTTCATTGGTTTGGTCCACCACTATAAGTCTCCCTCATGTGTGATGTCAGGTATGTAGTTGAATTCACTTCCTGTTTAGACATATGTTCTCCTGTTGACCTCTTTTAGGGGCCCAATAACTTGTTTGTTGAATATTTTGTTAATCGTTTGTTTTAAATTAACTTTGGGTTTTTAAAGCTGTGTTGCCTTAGGCCTTTGACTGCTTGGACACGCATGCGCACGTGTGACGCTCGAGATTCGAACCCGGGCCTCCAGTGTGGAAAGCCAACGGCAACGGGATATCCCTATGACTCTAGGGAGATATTAGACTTGAGGCTAAGGCTTCAGGCTGAGGCTGTGAGCCACTTTGCTACACACAGGGGTGTATGTTAGACAGATGGAACATTCTCAAGACATTGGTGGCCATATTTACTTTTAATTAGAAAAGGAATGGCAAAATGACACAAGTGACAGACACTATCCATTATGGGAAAAGCGTTGTTACAGTCTTGATACTCCTTCGCTCCATTCTTATAGTTATCCTTAGATTCCCTAAGCATTGAGAAAGCGACGTCAGTCATTCCTGACTTAATCTGTTTTAATAAATCAAACACAGGCACCAGTCTCAATGCCCCCATCTCTTGGGAAACCACCATATTTTCAGGGTTACGGATAGGAAAATACTTTAACTGCTAGCAAACCACGTCATGGTCTTGGTGACGAATGTACATGCTTTGCTAATGTACATTCTTTGGTAGCTTGACTCATTTAACTCTCGTTGTGTTGGAGGCGATCAAACAAATCGTTCTGCAGAACATTGTTCAGCAGCCTTTGTTGCAGAAAGTTGCAGCCACAACTGAGAATACATCTATAGAGCCATTAATTGTAAGCTCATTACGATTCTGACGTGCTTCATTCCTCAGCAAATCTGTTTTAATAAGATGGAAAGAAACATCCCCTACACACCCAGCCATCTTATGAGGCTGAATTAAGTCACAGACACACACAGTCTGCTAGTTAACCCTATATGACCAACATGTACTGTATGTAACATGAAAAAGAAAAGACTAGGACAATGCATACAAACCAAACATACAACATACATATAATGGGATATCTGGTATTGATACTTTTACTTAAGTAAAAAAAAATTGAGTAGCCTACTTTTTCCACCACTTTAAACAAGGTTAAAAGGCAGACCCTTTTTTAAATTACGGTAAGTTCATTCAGATGTGAACCCCAGATCCTGCAGCTATAGCTTCCAGACAGGTTAGGTCAACAACACCATGTTTTCTTTGGAGCGAGTGCTACGGTGAAAATGAACCATGTAATTTAACCACAGCTCAGACTTAGCTGCACTTTTAAGAACCTGGAGAGTGGAATACATGTGTGTGTCGATATGGTGATGTTAGGTTATTTACATACCCTAACGTAAAACTCTGAATTCTGAAATGTGCAAAGTGCTGCTTCAACTGCTTACAGGTCACACTGGGTTGAAGTATAAAGTGTTACTTCACAGGGTTCCCTGACCTTGGTGCCACTAGAAAATATTTTTTGTTTAAAAAAAAAAGTATAAAAGTATAATTCTGAGCGTAAAGACTATGTATTACCGGTAATTTGAAAAGCAATTGCTTTAGACAAAAGCTCACATTTGTGTTTTCACCCATGCACCTGAAAGGTCCCATGGTGAAATTCTTCACGAAAATGGACCCTAAAAATAACATTATTCATCAAAACTGTCGAAAACATGTCCTGGTGCACAAACTACAGTAGTGTCTCATTAGTGTATGGTTTTCAGTCTCATTTGGTAGTAATCCTTCCAGCTTATAGGCCTGCTGGTCTAGACAGGCTCTCTGGGAACAACGGAAGAGACAGAGATGCCACTTCCTTTCCCTCTTCCCACCATTCCCCTCGCTCTTCCTCCCATGTATCTCAACCCTCCCATGTATCTCAACCCTCCCATGTATCTCAACCGTCCCATGTATCTCAACCGTCCCATGTATCTCCTCTAGTCTCTTCGTATGTCCCTCATTGCGTCCTGCTCTTGTTGTTTTGCTCGCTTGCTTGTTGCCATGGCAAATTGTGTGTGTGTGTGTGTGTGTGGGGGGGGGGGGGGCAAAATTACTAAATTGGAGAAACATAATTGGCAACCTTAAAAAAATGAAAAAAAAATCCACCTTTAAGGGCTGAAGTTACATTCAAACCCCCACCCCCCCACACACACACACGCACGTGTCTGTACCACCATAAGACGTCTTCATTGGACGGGGTGATAATGCACATTAAAATAATGACGCCTGTCAAAACTAGAGCCATTTTTACTAATGGTCCTAAAAGTAATATGTATTTTTCCCCCCCACCCGACAGTACTGTATAAATAGAAGCGTAACGGCTCGGCTCCACAGCAGCTGAAACATGCTGAGGGACATTAGAGATATTTAATGTGTTTTTGGCTGGTTCCGGCACATTAAAGTCTTGAACGTTATGCTGTCTGAGTGCCTCAAAATGTCCATATCTGTCCCAGTGTTCAGCTCAGATGTGAGTCGTAAATAGAATGGTGTTCTTTGACCCGTTAAACCCAGGAAAGAATCGGTGTCCTTTTAAGATTTTAGCATTTACTTTTTCAGAAAACTCTCAGGATTTAGAACAGTGGTTCTCAAAAAATAGCAGATATACTTTTATTTTTTTACGCAAATCTTCTCTTCTGTGTGTCGGACTGGGTTCATAGCACAAAACATTTTTAGATAGGGGTCCGTCACCAAAGACGAATTTGGGGGTCCTTGCATGGCACTAAAGTTTGAGAACTACTGATTTAGGCATTTGTAGAATCAGCCTCAGGCCTTCATGGGTTAAACAGATGTTGCGTTTACTCCACTCCGTCTAGAGGGGGAGCCTGCCTCCATTAGACCTATAGTACAGACAGAATTAGGACTAGTTATGGCTCGTACAAACTGCACGATATTTGCTCCGATTATGCTGTCGGGGAGCATTTTTGGCGCTCGCCGATGAAACTCCCGATCTGTCGCAAGATCGGGCTTTGATCGCAGAGGTTTTGCTCGCTGTGTGTGAAAGGCTCTGCGAGAAGATCCAGCGGCAGCGCCGATAAAAGTGCTCGAGTGTTTCTGAAATCTGAATACCTAGCAGGTTTGATATTTGGCTCTCTCGCCGACTGGACATCATACAGTATGAACTGGGTTGCGACCGCGTGCAGAGAAGGCCTGTATTACAGCCAATGAGAGCACAGGACAGCTGTGATCACTGCTCACAGACACTGTCTGTCTGTCTGTCTACTGTATCGATAGATGATCAGATGATGTTAATATATAACCTTTATTCCTTGGGTAAATCCCTATGTCGTACATATTGGTAGCTATATTAGCCCTATTGCTGTTACACATTTCACTTGAATAATGTTGATACACCGCACCGGAATCAACGCAACGCAAACCTTGTGCGCTCTGTGTCTGTGTGTGTGTGAGTGCACACACATACGGAGAGAGACAGAGAATTATGTAATGTCCTGTCTCGCTATAGCGCATGTAGGCTACACTATCACAAACATTTTGCCCTGTGTAGACTATTCCTGTATGTGTGCACGCAGAGAGAGAGAGAGAGAGAGAGAGAGGCGTCCTGTGTCGGTCTCGCGCTTGTAGCACAGCATCCTTGCATGTACGTGATAAAAAACGAATTATGTATCGGGTATGGATCGCATCTTGGTGAACTATTGCAGTGTGTGATCCCTACTCAGCTATCAATCGTTTAGTGCGAAAGCCACAAAGATATGGTCGATTAACAAAAAAGATTAACTCAAATTATTGATTATCGATTGATTATTTTCATAATCAATTCATTCAACTATGGCACTATAAAAATGCAATCCATTGAACTGACATAATTACTTTAACTCTATGCACTTTATATTTATTCACTATATGTTGTTTTTGCACCTGTACTTAGTGTACTAATGTTGTAACTGTACTCTGCTGTTCCCACCAAACCAAATTTCTAACATGTTTACATGTCATGGCAATAAAGACTTCTGATTCCCTGCAGAGAATCACACCACAGTAATAAACTTGAATAATGGAGCATGTGTTATGAATATGAATATTGCGTTGCTTTGCAGGCTGCTGATCCTGTCTAGATCTAGACTGTAGAGTGGATATGGAAAGGATGCACACTCTGTCTGTACTTGTGACTTATCGGATTGGGAAGGCTTAAACCGTCCGGAACAAACTAGGTAGTGTGACACTTTTGGGAACAAAAGATGCAATTACTGGTAGCAAGAAAAGTAAATAATAAGTAACAAGTTTGTCAGGGAGTCATATGTAAAGTAATAATACTTTTTAAAAGTAGCTAGTTAACAGTATTACCATTTTTGAGTAACATTTCCAATTAACCCTGGGCCTTGGACACATGAACGGTGCCTGCATGTGTCTTGTCAACTGAAACTACCACTTTTCTGTTGTTGAAAGTTTTTGTGCTGCCCCTGAGACCTATTCAACACAGTGGAGTGCAGGCACTCCACGTATAAACTCAATAACTTGAGAACATCTGCTTACGACAAAGAGCTAAAGCGTAAGAGTTGAGATCGTGAGCTTGTCCTCTGAGGGCTTTCCCTCTTCTTTGGCTCTCAAAACAAAACCAGACATTAAAGGTTACCATTGAGTAGGATTGAGTTGTACGTGTGTGTGTGTGTGTGTGTGTGTGTGTGTGTGTGTTACCAATTATCCCTCTGACTTAGCAAGTCTGAAAGCGGAGCTTTCAATTTCCTTTCCAATTCAAGCACACTGGCCTAAGTGGCTAGGCACTTCATCTACATTCTACACAGTCGAATCCACAGTGTTGAATGTATCCAGTTGTAACTCTTGAGTATATACATCTCACACTTAACACTTATCCATTAATTTCTGGACTTTTGCTGTAAAGTGCTGTAAAGTGTTATTTAGCCACGTGTTATTTTTTTAGGTTAGTATATTGTACCGGTATTGTATTGTATAACACAAATCTTCTCTTCTGGGGGTCCCCGGCACGAAACATTTTCAGATGGGGGGGCACGCACTCCGTGGCTAAATGCATATCATTTTGGGGTTAATTGCCACCAAAAAGTTTGAGACTACTGGTCTAGACTAGGGCAATCGGCCTCTTATTTTGTATCCATTTCCGCTTGGCTAGAGCTAAAGCGCACCAGGTGTCTTTTAATGATGGAGAAGCCCTATTGTTCTATCCCCAATGCTAAAGCCAGAGTGTCCTGCAACAGGTGTCTTTACAGCACCCAGCATCGCGGCTCAAAGGCCATGATGGATCATCCACACTCGGCTGCTTTCACATTATGTGTGTCAGGACAGTGTGACGTACATCACAAAGGATAATCCTGTCTCCTTGGGCGGGCCTCCAGTCTACCTCCAATGAGAACACTCTTTGATTTAATTTCCAACTGGCTTTCAGCTTTAAACTGTTCTTGTCTTTCACCACGGCGTGCGAGCGCGTGCGCGTGTGCGTACTATATAGCGTGTGCGTACTATATAGCCTACTAGTACACACATGTGTGTACTAGTAGGCTATATAGTGTATTTATTTGTGTGTGTGTGTGTGTGTGCGTGCATGTGTGCGTGCATGCATGCGTGCCTGCGTGCATGTGTGTGCGTGTGCGTGCGTGCGTGCATGTGTGTGTTTGTGTGAGTGCGTGCGCCTTTCCCTTTTGAGTTGAGAGTGGACACTGGACAGATGGCAGTTGTCTGTCTGGAATCCTGGATGACGGTTGTTATGGAAACGAGCATCCGTTTCGGCGGCGCCACAGATGTGGCGCGCGGTGGCGACCGGGATACGGCAAACCACAAGGGACACGCATGGAAGACGGAGACTGCCAAATAAGATACACACATAATACACACATAATGAGACCGAAAACAAAACGACGGCGACACAATGCAGAAAACGCAGCTCAATAGACCGAACGCCAAATTAAAAAGGCTTTTCTAAATGCCAAGGAACACATTATTGAAGACTAAAATGCCAGTGTGGACTGGGAATTGTTTTACTGATTGAGGCAGCGTGCTTAATTATTTTGAGCAAAGAGAGAGACACACTGTATGGACCTATGCATCTCATTCGCCACTGTCTCGCAAAGTCATACGACAGAGCTATAAATTTGGCTTTCGCTGAGATCTGTGAGAGGTGAACCAAATCCACTCTCTCTGTATGTGGCTCTCGCACGCACGCGCGCGCACACTATTGTGTGTGTGTGTGTGTGTGTGTATTTGGCAATTTGGCAACTGTGCCAAATGGACAAATACACTTGCCATCTCCAGCTGTGTGCGAGCCTTTAGCCAAACCGTGGGGTTCAATAGGCCACCGCGGCTAGAGTCTCAATGAGCGCCCTGTCTCGGTTCTATCCTGCCCATCTGTCCCGACGAGCGGCAGAAAAGAACCGCGACAATTGGGGAGACTAATGTGCTGTTGAACCTCTTCAATGGCAAAGACAAAGCAACAGGAACAGGAAAGACTAATGGGACTTTAACATACAGATGTATTGTTGGGGCATATGGACAAAGGCCCACTGTGCACTTCTATCCTGTTAGCTATAGAACTCTTCCCCCCCATGTTTAGTTGATGTCACAGACCATCTGGGACTCATTTTATTGAATAAAATGCTATTTTCTGTATGGTAGAGTATGTTAATACCAAAACAAAAAGGTTGTTGGATGTGGTTCCTTAATCCTATAAGATTCCATTGACCCTGGTGTTTGGTTAGATATGGGGTTCTCAACCCCCTCGGGAGGGGGGAATGAAGAGTTCACATAGTACACATAATGCATGCATAAACTTTCCTTAATGATTATATCTGTTTTCAGTATTTATTTATGATATATTTTCTCTATTATTAAGGTTATTTTTGCAGTCAGTTTGTATTGGGGGTGGGGAGGGAGGGGGGGCGGGGGTCGCGAGACAATTAAGGCCAAAGCATTTCCGGGGGGTCCCTAAGGGGGGTCCCCAGCTAGAACCCCTGGGCTACATCACTGACTGGTTGACAATGGGAATAAAGTTATTTGAAGCAGATGGCACACCAGATTGGACACTTGACATGCCGCCATGTATATTATAGTTCGGATATTGTTGTAATTTCCGCCC
>NC_137877.1:26098974-26188974 GCF_963924005.1 Protomyctophum bolini | reverse complement strand
GTGAGGTAAATCCAAAGGGAAATATACATTGGGATCTTGTTTAAGTTCGAGGCCAGGCTTAATCCATGTGCCAGGTTATTAATAAGAGAAGCAGATAAGAAGAAGATATAACTCCTACCTGCTGTTGAAGAGTTCCAATTCCACCAAGACAGGTTCCAGACATCGGCGTGTGTGGGGAAGGACTGCCACCTAGAGGTTAACAGAAGAATTCCACCAAGACACCAAGACAGGTTCCAGACATCAGCGTGTGTGGGGAAGGACTGCCACCTAGAGGTTAACAGAAGAATAGCAATTAGAACGTCCCTGTTACTTACTCTACAAATCAAGTTAACAGAGATTAAAGACAATTATACAAATCTCACAAATATCCCTTCACTCAAGAACTATAGTTTAAATTTCAGTATAATTTCTCTCTTCCCAACAAATCTCACAAATATCCCTTCACTCAAGAACTATATTTTCAATTTCAGTATAATTTCTCTCTTCCCACCCACAGCTATAGCCCCACCCAACACCAGTATAAAAGCTGGCAGTGCAGCACTTTCAAACAAACAAAGCAGAATGATGTTTCGTTTTTGTGGTTTTTACTTGGGAAGAGTGGCAACCTAGCTGCTCTCCTTTATTTTCAGTTTGGCTGGTATATCCAGGGGCTTAGCGAAGGGTCAATTGTGTCCACTTACTGTAGGCCTAAATAGGTAATATGTCACACTGTCTCTGAAACATTCATTGGATCCCACCACCACAGCTCTAGGCAAAGCTGGCTGCAAAATGTTCAAAATATTTAGAATATACTGTAAATACATGACTTGTTTTTAGTGTGTGTAATTCAGTGATTACACACACTAGTTAAAAGAGCAGTGTGGGGGACATGCCAAAATCACACATGCATACATCCAATGAAAGAAAAAAATAAGGAAAGACATGCCAAGGCTGTGTAAAGGTTTGGTAATTTATAATAGGACCTCAGTGTTTCATTATTCTGCTACTTTTTCATGCTGATGATGAGTGATTCTGATGACTGAGGACACCAGTCACTTAATAGTGATATTGACTAATGTAACAAAACTGGCAGGATAGCATCTTAGAAAAGGAAGGAAGGAATATTCTACACTGGTGTGGTGGCAGAACTTTAACACCGCAAGGCTGCCTCCTAGTGGCACAATATACCAAGTCATGCACCACAGCACTAGAATTGCATTTTATGTAGTCGTAGCTAGTCGTAGCTTTTTTACGTAACTTATATACAAAGTATTTCACCCCATTTATAGGACTATAGCAATCGTATGGTGCAATGATGAGGCTCTTACACCAGTGTGCCATTAATGCACCAAGACAGACTCGACTGTGTCAAGTGACAAAAGAAAATACAGATATACTACAAGCTACTGTATTATTTTTGTCATGTGACGTCCTGTACACACACATGTAGCTTATGCAGTGCAACACTGCATATTACAGTGTTACATATTTGATGCAATGTTATACAAAAACAATATACAGTATATCCAAAACATTTTATTAATGACAGCATTTTCCAGGCATGGAAAACGTTTTTTTCTCATCGGTTTTGTGGTCTGTGGGCTAATGAGTGTCAATTTGGGGGTCCTTGACATGAAAAGGTTTGGGAACCACTGCTCTATAAAGGCTGTGTTGGCTAAAACAGACAATTGCAAAGCAAATGAAAACATACCGAAAGAACGGTGTGGTGGTTTCCGGTAGCTGTACTGAGTTGCCTTGTGTGCAGATTCTCTGTGTGACTCAGAGGTTGGAAGAGAGGGTTCCGCAGATGAAGCACCTGCTTCTTCCTCCTCATCCTCCACCATCGCCAGCATAGGTTCCTCTGGTACGTCAGCAGTCGCACAGAGGCTTTGTAGCGTCTGTTGTAAAAAAAACAGTCAGTATTCAAGGTGTTTGTCACTAGTGGTTCTCAAAGTGGGGTCCAGAGACCCTCAGGGGTATTTGAGGGAGTTCCACAAGTTCCCCATCAAAATGAGAATCTGTTTTATTTCACTTGATAGAAATTAGCCCACTGAGAGAGAATGGAGCAGAATTAATTACTATTCTACCAATTTACAATGTAGGCATTTAGCAGCAGCTCTTAATCCAGAGCGATTTACAGTAAGCAAGAGCAACACAAGTAAATAGATCAAATGCATAGAAATAGTCATCTAGGATCATAAGTACACTAAGATAAGCAGTCCAACAGTAGTATATCCAAAGAAAACCTATAATCTGTACATTGAAACTATGAAACACTATAGCAGTGGTTTTACAACAAGTGGTCCTTGGGTTAGGGGTTCCAGGTGGTCCCCACTCCACAGCTAAATGATGGAAAGTTCCAAATGGATCTTGAACCCTCAAGGGTTCATTTTACACTCAAGTGTAAAATGAAACCAAATGGACCTGTATGGTTCCACTTTATGCTCTCATTTCATTTTATGCTGTTAAAAGTAAAATTATTTTTAAACATCTATTACTTAATTTACAAGAAGTCTACACAATTAGATTATGTAAAATCATTATTTTTTTTATCAACATTTGTCTATGATCTCTCCTAATGGTACCAACATCAATACAACATGGAATTGTGGACAAAATATTATCGAAAGACAACAAAATATAATTTAGTTTTAGAGGCTAAATATCATCAAATGGTGGTCCGTGGCTCAAATGCTGAATAAATAATGTGCCTGCACTGCCTTGATATGAAAATGGTTGAAAACCAATGCGCTATAGTATTATCAGGTCAATAATGACCTGGCAACCTACCATACCGCATATTACACTCTTTCCACTGTCATCCCACCACATATTATAGAATTGTTGAAGTATGTACTGAAAAAAAAACATACAGGTCCCTGTAACTTAGACTTATTGTGTTTACTTTATTTCCCTAACTATACAAATCAATAATCACAATTGATGTGATACAATGAGAGCAAATGATTGAAAAGGCTGGAATACAGTATTGGATAATGATATTATTGTACTGTACTGTACAATTTGTTAGAACTGAACAATGATGAACTTTGCATGATAGGATCTCACACATTATAGCCTACAACTGCTCAGTGATGGCTCTGGGGGCTGGGGCTCATATCACCAACATCGTTACACTTCTAAAAGTTTACTGCCATTTGTTTTCATCCTAGCATAACATGCTAACGCATGCTAACGTAAGAAGGGCTACTGTAGTTGTAAAACTTACCCGAGACAGACCAAGTTTGTTCACTGCAGTAGATGATCTCCCCGTGGTCGTGGAAGTTTGGCTACTGCCAGGTGACTGGATTGAAGGCACAGCACCCTTTATCAACCTCACACGTTCCAGAGATCTAAATCCCATTTTGTGAGCCATTAGATCACCTGGAATATAATCCTCGTCCTTGAAGTGAGCACCACAAATGACGGAGTTATTTTCCTGTACCGAGGATGCAGTGAAGTCATGTCTTTTCACCTGCACGAATCTCACCCAAGACCTGAACGCGGGAGTGGCTTTCTTTGGGAAAAGATGGACTCTATGCCCTGTAAGGCAAGAGTTTGTACACCCAGCACAAACACAACATTTTACCATGATGAGTCGACGAAATGTTCTAAACTACAAAGAGTCAGAAAGAAGACACACACTCAGTGACGCGTGCTGCAGTGCAGATAAACACAACAAAACTAAACAAAACACGTGAAGAGGACTTCCTATCCACAGAGCTAACCTGCGCACTCTGCTCTGCTCCCAGTGTTGCCAACTCTCCAGTGACGGAAGTAGCTAGTGGCTCCTCGAAAAGTAGCTAAAAGTCGCCAGGGGTGGGATATGCGCGCGCATAGCGCGCGCCGCCCCTAGCGACTTTTTTGCGTCCCTAGCGACTTTTAGGCGCCCCTAGCAACGAAAATATGTAGCCAGCCCAGAAAAACATTTGTCATTTATGTGCACTTAGTTTGTATCATCTCTTCATTTTATAACACATCGTTTAAACTCATTGTAATATAAAAAAAAACATACCTCAATTCAACTAATGTTTAGAACGCTATTTTGTTCCGATCCATACAGGAATTAGAAGGTTAATACTTTATGCATCCGAGTGTGTATTTTATTTTTACTAGCAGACTATAAACTGAGCTGCCAGTGCTTCCTCCTTTCTTGCTCTGTCGAGCTCGAGGGGCGCGTTCGGAAATACCGCACCGGAGCGCACTCGCCTAGGCAGAGCAAGAAAGGAGGAAGCACTGGTACAGACAGTCTGTGCAGTGTGCACATATAATAACCGAGCCGAGGAAGCCACTGAGCCTGCTGTGACCTGTGAGCCAGACCAGACGCGCCGACCACTTTTAGTTTTGCCAATTTAGCGGAGTTGAGGCTGAGAAAAAAAAAAAAATGATTTTATCTCTGGCGCATATCTGGCGCCTGTCAACACGATTTGTCCCCAATTCACCAGGGGAAAAAAGCTAGATTTCTCGCCAGAAGCTTTTCACTAATTCAGTCGCTAGGGGGGTCTGGAAAGAAGCTAAATATGACGACAAATCCGCTAAGTTGGCAACACTGTCTGCTCCACCCATCCTACGTCATCACATGAACGCGCATGAAATGTGCATGTCCATGAGGCTCGTTCATGGCGGGCCGACTCGGTCCGAGAAAAAGTGCGATAAATTCGCTAATACTGGCTCAATTTTAATATTTTTTTGTAATCTTCACTATTGCCATATTGCCAAGGCCCACATTGTTTTTTTGTTTACAAAATACAACCTGAATGCTGTCCTTTAAGTAAATTTACTTATAGCTCAGATTTTAATAATAATAATAATAATAATAATAATAGCTCAGATTTATATAGCGCTTTTCTAAGTAGGCCTACCCAAAGCGCTTTACATAAAACAGTAGGAACAACTTTAATTCAAGAAACAAAATAAAAACAAAAAGGCTAGTAAAATGTCAGTGCTATGTTAAAAACATGAAAGGCTAAACAAGGGACGTCATCTTAACCAGACCTCAGCTCAGCTGGGGAAGGCCATCTTGAAGAGGTGGGTTTTGAGTGAGGTTTTGAAGGAGAGGAGGGAGGGGGCAACTCTGAGATGATTGGGGAGTTCATTCCAGAGGTTGGGGGCAGAGACATAGAAGGCCCACCGGTACTTGGCCTTGCGGACCCTCAGGAGGTTGGCTTCACTGGACCTGAGGGGGCGTAGGGTTCGAGAAGATCGGAGAGGTAGGGGGGAGCCAGGTTATTGAGAGCTTTGTAGACCGGTGAGCAGGGTTTTGTAGTGAATTCTTTGTTTGACGAGACGAGGAGATGCATGGTTAGGACAGACAGACATTTCATGATTAATAGGTAGATAAACTGAAGCTAGGACTAAGCTGTGATGTCAAAGACATTGTTTCGGGTGACTATTTAAATCAGTGACACACTGCTCTTAACTCTAATCAGCTTTATTAGGTCATAGCATCAACAGCACTGAACCAGTGATTGTTACCAGTACACATCACTCTGGCTACGGTCAGTCACTACTCATTACCACCAATGGCACTCCTATTATGATGACATCACAGACAGCATTATCCTCAATCGGTTTTGCATTTGACTAAATTGTCTGATAGGAAGTGACATAATGTGAATTCTGTTTTGAGGTGAGGTTTGTGGTTTTAAATAGTAGCGGCTGGATAAATGGTTGCTCTTGCATGAAGAGCTACAACAAAAGAATTGCACTTACTTGTTACTTAAGTATTTTTACTCTAAGATATCAACTGGGATTGCATGTTAAAAAAACAGTGCTTAAAAAAGTTAAATGTCACTTGAACTACAATTCTGATGTAGGTACAACAGTTAAACTTCACTTCATATCCCAGACAAGCTTAGTTTACAGAGCAGAAACAGTTGTGTAAAACTACTGTAGCCTATACTAGGCCAACTCACATTTAGCATTCTTGCCAGTTAAATCAATTTGACTATACAGTGAATACAAAAGTGGAATCATTTGCTAACACAGCAGTAGCCAAGTGCCAGTGGTGGTTAAATATTCCAGAGAAGAAAATGAAATAATACCTCATAAAATTGCATTCGGGACATCACAAAAACAAAGACAGGTGCGACTCTTAAAGTCTTTCCAGCTAGCTTAGACAGCCGCTATACTCGGGGAACAAATAGCATACTCCACTCCCCAACTGTAATACAATATACATCAGCACTGAAATTCTCCTCAGTGTGTAGTTGCACAATACTGCCGTCATTAAAAAATATATAATGTATATAATATATATAAAACTACTTCATATGAACAGCCAGCTGATGCCACAGTACTCACAATACATTAACATTGATATCTAAAATATGTCTTTGTCATACAGACATGACACTGACGAATGACACTGAAAAGTAGCATGGATTATGACAGCCGAGTTGACATGGTGATAAAGGGGAACTGTCGTCACAAAGACCCCAAGGTTTAAATTAAACTGTGTTGTGGTGGTTATTCCTTCCCTTGGATAAACTACAGTACACTACAGTATGTGCATATCATTGTTGACGGGCAGAAACCACTTATCTCCATATTTTAACCTATTGTGTTGTTTCGTAAATCAATGCCCTACTTGATCATACTCGGGCGTCACACACAAGTATCAAAAGTAGCCGCTATATAAGCTGGGAACACAGTGCGAAGGATGCATTTTGAGCTTGTCCATCTGCTACTTTTGCTTCATTTAATTTGAATGCTGAAAAGTAACCGTTTTGGACATGAATATGGGGACATATTCCAACCCCATAGAGACGATATATTCAGAACTGTTCCAAAAAGCAAACAGATTCTACTCCACATCTCTACAACCAACTTCCCAGACAGTGAGCTTTCCCAGTTTTAAATCGTTGTCATTCATAGTTGAGGTCATAAAAAGCAGATTTAAAATTCCTTGTGAAATCACTCCAGAGTGGCATCTCCAGCATTCTTGGATTAGGCGATTATAATTACATTCATCTAAGTAAGGCAGGTAGTAAGTAGTAGCTACAGTGTTTGTATAGCAGAATGCATACAGATCAAGATCAAATTATGAATCATATCTCAGTTTTTATGGATCAATACATTGATGTGGTCTGACATGGAGCAACGTATCACACTACCCCTCAAAAATGCAGAACTCAAGACATCAAATGTTGCTTATCCCAATTCTTATGACACAAATGGGAACATTTACATTAAGAGGACAGTGTCACATTTCAGACAACTGCTAGATTGCTGTGGCTCAAAACCCAAGCATTCCCGGCTGCATCCTATATACTGCATGTGCAGTCACTTGAGCCAAAGCTAACAAAACTGACTCACAGGCAGTCTAAAGCAGTGGTTCTCAAAATATTTGAATTTCAAGGACCCCCATAAAGGTCAAGGAACCCTGGAACCTACTTTGAGAACCACTGTTCTAAAGACATGACATAACTATAGAATATTAGAAGTAGCTCTATTGATCGAGATGCCAGTAACAATAAAGACGAAACAGCGACTCACCCGGCTGATTCTTTGCTAAGGTGCTGGAATAAAATAAAAATATCCAATGAATTTAAATGATTTCCATACAATTACATTTTACGCAGACTTCCTTTTACTTAAGCTGTCGGTTCGTTTGACCTTCCTGAGCAAACCTAATCAAAAGGGACATCTGCACAATATCCAAGTGTGTGGAAATCTTCTCAGCTCATTAGTACCATAATGTATGGACTCATAACACAACATGGTAAAAATGTCAGTAGAGGATAAAGCAGTTGCTGTTCACAGAGTCCAGTTCACGGTCCAGTGTTGTGGTGTTAATCCAGTGATATTTCAAGAGACAAATGTAAAAATAGAAAAACATAAAATAAAAACATAGTTCACATCCAGTGGCGGCAGTCACATCTAGATTAAGAGGGAATTACCTACTGTACGTGTACATGTGTGTATTATTCAGTGATAATAAAATAAATGTCTGCAGTGTGCGACATGGAATGTATAACACCACACAGTAAAGTCCTGTGTTCAAGTATCAATTTGTATACTCTTGGAGTTACAAATGGATAAACTGGACCTGTAATGGGTCCATTTGGTTCTAAATGAACACTTTTGGACAAAAATGAACACTCAGGATGTTACAGTGCACTCCCACAAGTGACCCTTACGTCAAGAGTATTAACAGGAAGTTCTTAGGAGTCACACGTGGTCCTTCTAGCGCCAGCCATTTCCTCAGTCTTCCGTAAGGTGTTCATTGTGTCCAGTGTCTTCAAAAGCAGTGTGGTGGTGCTTTGTACACAAACGCTCAGAATAGCAGAGATCCAGTGGAACGTACGATCAGCAATAATAAAACACATAAAAACAAGATGGGGGGGGGGGGGGTCTTCACCAATCCAACAGAGAGAGAGGAGGAGTGGTGGTGGTTTGGGGATTATCCACAGCAGAATGAAGATTGACCGAGGCCATAATCCAAGATTTGCGTTTTAGTTTTTTCTTCCCCAATCCCTTGGGTAGATTTGTTCATGTAGTTGGACTACATTCTGACAATCCAAGGCCACTGGAATAAGATGCAAGTTGTGTGTGTGTGTGTGTGTGTGTGTGTGTGTGTGTGTGTGTGTGTGTGTGCGCGCAAGCGCACACTTTAAAAAATGTTTTTCCCTATGTTGGTTTCTCTCATCTTAGTGCTGGGGAGGGGGCAGTGGGGTGTGGAGGGGGTTCAGAGGAGGGAGGTGGTGTTGGTGAAGGTGTCGTCTCCTCAGAGCTCAGTGGTCAGAAGACCTCTGGGCTTGGCTCCGTCTTCCGAGGCTGGCTGCTGCTGAGCCACACCGCTGTGGGACAGAGAGATGGAATGACGGGACAGGACAAGACATTTACTGGAAGACGGCAAGGAACATAACCAGGGATGGTCAAGGTTCACCCAACTTGACCAACCACCAGTATTAGAAAGGCAGTGGTTCGTTCTAATGAGGTGATAGACACTAGACTGGGCCTTTAACCCATTACGACCTGAGACCGATTCTACACATGCCATTACCTTCTACATCAGCAGCACCTTTTCATGCTAAGGACACCAAAATTGATATGTATTTGGTTGCACACATTTTTGGGAATCACATCATTTCTAATAGTCGTTCTAAATCCTATAGTTTTCTACAAGACCCATGTTGCTATACTGCATGTAGCTAAAATAAAAAATGTTTTAATGGTTTACAGACAGCAAATCTCTTCTTAGGAAGGAACCACAGCACCATACATCTAGTCTAGTATACAATCCAAAGCAAGGCATCTGCAGCAGGCAAGTGGACAAGCCAAGGTAAACAGGATGAGCAATAGGTGCAGGGGTCATCAACGTGTCCGTATACATGTGTGTGTGGTAAAGATTTGGTCTTGTCTGTGGCAAATTTGTCTTTTTTACACACCAGTCCATTATAATGTTCTTATTTTCATCATAAGACGTGAATGTCACGTCTCCAGGTTTTATTCAGAATATGTATGGTGACATTTACTTACTGGAGTCCACTAGTACTAGTAGTGGTTCTCAAATGTTTTATTTGCAAGGACCCCCTTAACTCAGAGAGTACAAATAGAACCAAATTTGTACACTCTCATAGTTACAGACCTGTTATGGTCATTTAGGGCTAGCTCTTTGTGTGTTCCTGGCAATATTGCTATTTTGTATGTCCGTGGCAAAAAAATAATGTCCACCACAACAAGCCAGCATGGTGATGACCCCTGCGTACGTACGTGACTATTCTTGATCAATGTGAATCAATTTGCATGGAAGATTGGTTCCCCCATGCTCTTCGATTGCTGTGGGTTCAAATCCCCCTCCCGGCCGAAGGTTTTCTTTTTACCTGGTGGCGATGACATTATGGGTTTGCGAGAGGATGAGCGGGTGAGCCGGGGAAAGCGTGACGCCCCCGTCCGCGGGGGGGAGGAGAGGGGTGACCTTGGCAGGGGAGTCAAGGTCGAGCAGGCCGTTAGTAAAGACACCGGGAGGCTGCGTTAGAACGGAGGGAAGGAAGGGAGGGAGGTCAGTCTCTAGAAACGGGAGCTGTAGTGGTTCTCAAACCTTTTCATGTCAAGGACCCCTGCCCGCCCACAAAATGAATTAAAGGTGAATTCCGGACAAGCATTCTTTTTACCTTCAGATGTTGACGTTTATGCATTGAATACTGCAAGCAACAAAAAAAAAACCAAGCGTTCCATACCGATTTAACGGATTTACCCTCTGTGTGGGCCTCTTGCTATGCTAGATCTCTTGCTATGCTAGATCTCATAATACACTATGATGTGAAAACTTAATCCATGGAATGTTGTTGCTATATCTCTTCCGCTTCAATGTGTGCCCCTCCTACCCTTTTCTTAAAAGGACCAGCGCCCTATATCTTTATCAACATTATCAACAGAATTTAGTAAAAAAACGGCTAGGGCGGAATTCTCCTTTAAGTAACTATTTGGCCCGCGGACCCCCATCTCTTTTTTTTTAAATGTTTTATCCCACAATTTTGTAACCCATTTTTTCACCCTGTGTCAATTATCTAACCTGGGGGGGCAGCGGACTGAACTCATGCTCCCTTCTATGCATGAGGAGTCCAAGCTGCTTCTTTTCACCTGACAGGGAAGAGTTTCCCCGGCCGGACGTAGCGCATGGAAGGAACACGCTATTCCGACCAGTTCCTTTCCTCTCCATCAGGCGCCCCGGCTAGCCAGGGGGAGGTAGTTTAGAGACAAGGATTACGGCATGTTTTTGTGAGGGTACCTACCCTAGGGGACACGGGGATAACATGCTAACTCCACACAGAAAGGCCCTTTCGCCAACCCCGCCTTCGGGGAGGGATGCGGAGGAGGGACGCGGAGGAGGGAACACTGCCCCAGTGCCCACAGCGTCCCCAGCGGGAATCGAACCCAGGACCTTCTAGCTGTGAGGCGACAGCACTACCGTGTCCACCGTGTCCCCTGGACCCCCATCTCAAAATATATTGTGCCAGGGACCCCCAGAAGCGAGGATTTGTGTTAAAAAAAGTTTGCTTAACCAATTATGCTGGGCACCGCTGTAACACTCCCAAGGACCCCTGGGAATCCCCAGACCCCACTTTGAGAACCACTGCTGTAGCTACTACATCAGCCAATGTGTGCAGCAACTACAAAGCCTTTGTACTTAAAAAGGACCATACCAGAGTCAGGAGTTTTATTTGGCTCATTTTCTACCTTCCCTGGATGTTTTACATACTCCATTTGAGTCATAAATCTATATAAAATTGCAAAACAACCTAGCTGAATATTTAAGGTTATGCCAACTCAAGACAGTAAATATGTTTTGAGCTTGTAGATCTGCTAGACTGCTACCTTTGACTTTGACAGTTTTGGACATATGAGGTTTCTACCCGACAGAGACGATGTATAGCTAAAATCTAAAACAACACTTCCCTGGTTTTATTCAAAACTTTTCAACAATAGCTGACCTACAAGCTCACAACATGGCCAACATACTGTAGTATGTGAAAAGTATACAAAAATACTACTAGATGAATACATGATTAAATGAGCAAAGAAACTCCAAAATGTGTTTGGTCCTTTTAAGCACCTCTGGGGCAAACAGTCTTGTATCGATGGTGATAAATATGTACATACACAATACAGTATGCAGAAAAACTAAATCACAAACATTCTGAACATACACATTTAGCTGAGAGAGAGAGAGAGAGAGAGAGAGAGAGAGAGAGAGACACACAGAGACAGAGAGAAAGAGAGAGAAAGAGATATACAGTAGGCACAAATGCCTTCTAAATCAGGGAGTTTCAAATTGATATATTTGGCCACGTAGCCCCATCTGAAATTTATTTTGTGAAGATTTTTCTAAAATGTTCAAAAATAGCAAATGTGCTTGTAAATCTGCTATTTTTGAATAGACAACGCTAAAATCTAAAATGCCCCGGTACAGATGCTTTCCCCAGTTTTAGCGGGTATAGGGTGCACACTGCTCTTAATATCTGGGTAAATGCAGAAGACCAATTTCACAATGACGAAACTACGCCCACAAGGAGTGGGACCGGATAATTATTAGTGTAATTATTTTGTTACCATTATTAAAGACAGGTACAAAATAAAATACATCATATCGAATCACATGAACAGAGTTCAACAGACAGGCAGGTAGAAAGTCATCGGTTACTCACATTAGTGGGAATGATCCAGCGAGGAGTGATGAGCGGTTTGGGCTGCACCGGTGCCAACTGGAATACAAAACCAGCACATAACCAGTGGTGTAAAAAGACTACTCACATTACTTGGATAAAGTATCAATACTGCAATGTAGAAATACTTGTACAAGTAAAAGTCTGGAATTCAGATTTTACTTGAGTAAAAGTACAAAGGTTTTGGCATCAAAATGTACTTAAAGTACAAAAAGTATAAAGTACTAAAGATCTTTTGAAAATAGCCGATCTACAAGCTCACAATGCGAAAGGCTAATAATCAAAATCTACAAAGTAACTAGTAACTAAAGTTGTCAAATAATTGTAGTGGAGTAAAAGTACAATATTTGGCCCTGAAATGTAGTGGAGTAGAAGTAAAAGTACAGAAAATGTGATATACTCAAGTACAAATACCTGAAAATGTATTTACTGTAGTTACTTTCCACCATTTCACATAACTCTTACACAACCCGGCCGGCTCTGTCTTTAATTACACAGCCATTTAATAGGACTTCCAAATACTGTGACTCCCACATTCCTCTCCGTGGAAGTAAACACCATTTAAATCCCTGCCGCCTCCGGTGACAAATGTACAATGTGTGTCTCAGGAGAAACGCAGAGGTAAAAAACCCCCCACCTAATTAAACTACAGACATTACTAAACAGAATTTAGGTTTACGGCTGCAGATTAAATGATTGAATGATTGAATGTGCCCCGCAGATCTCGTGGCCACTTGGCCTTTGGTGCAGTCCATTTTGTGAGGGCACAAAGACCAAAATTGCAGGGCAGGAAAGCCATAATCTTGCAATTTTGCATTCTGATGTGACCATGTGTGTTGTGTGTGTATTTCTTTATGAATAACTGACTGTATTGTGTATCTATAGTTTCACGATTACTGTGATGTGCTGCTTGTCATTTCTTCTTTTAGTTTAGTTTTTTCTTGCAATACAATTTTTATTTAAAAAAAGTTGATGATTAAATTTGACTTTTGAGTCTTTCCTTAACTTTCAAGTCACAGAACACCCAATCGTTGATAAAAACTGTGCTTTGTTTTTTTTTCTCTCTTTTTGAATGACACTGAATGACAATGACATTCAGTGTCATTTTCATTCAAATTAAATGTCATTGGACTTGCGCAAATAATTACTTTAGTATATTATTCCTTAATTATTTATATAATATAGTTTCTTTCACTCACTCATGCATACAGAAAAGTGAACAACACAGTCAGTGCCTACAGTATGTCAGAGTTGTTGACCAGTAGTTTCATGTCAAGGACCCCCACATTGATATGCATGCGGCTGTGGACCTCCATCTGAACATAATGCCAGGGATCCCAGAAGATTTGTGTTGAAAATCTTTAAAGTTATTCCAAATCTTTCACAACTCTTAACTTTTTCTACAATGAACCAACGGCATAGACTCACGACAGGTGTTGGGTCAGTGAAGTCGATGAGGTTTTCAGACAGTGAGCCGGTCTGCATCTCCATCTCCTCCGTCTTCACCTGCACAACATAAAGCAGCTGCTGAACTGATACGTGTCATTTTACAGCAGTAGTTCTCAATCTTTAGGACCTCCAAATGTATACAAAAATTGGCCACCGACCCCCATCTGAAAATGTTTTATGGCAGCGTCCTCCAGAAGCAAAGATTTGAGTTAAAGAGAATTTCATTACCACCTAAACGCAGATTTAATGGTTAGCGACTTAGTCCTAAATACTATGCTGTGTGACGAATAGTGAAAACAGCATATCTACAAGCTCACAATGCATTGCGGTGTGACATGTCGTGAGCTTGTAGATCAGCCACTTTTGAACATTTTGACATATTTTAGATGATTTTTCCGCCGATAATGTCCTGGCCATGGATGAAAGTGGTCGATCAAGTTATGAATGACTGAATGCTTTTGAGGCGTCGCATGTTGAGATCCACGCTGCTGGTGGCACTGGGATTGGTTCATTGGCAGCAGTTAATTGGTTAATGGGTGTGTTGTGTTAGTACCTTTGTTGCCAGGCTCTCAGGGGCAGACTCACAGGACAGCATGGGAGTGGAGGAGAGCACGTCTTCACACAACCTCTCAACGCTGGGAGGAAGAACAGACGGGAACATCAGTGGAGAGAGACAGAGACAGAGAGACAGAGAGACAGAGAGACAGACAGACAGACAGACAGACAGACAGACAGACAGACAGACAGACAGACAGACAGACAGACAGACAGACAGACAGACAAAATAAAGCGAGATTAAATTGAAACAGAAAGAAATGCAAAACGAAATCAACATACAGATATTTTGGTTCCGCTTGACTTGGATAAAATGGGAACACTTTCCCGATATGGAGAGAGGAATTTTCCCTGTGCCGTGTGCTCATTAATCAGAACGCAGACTTTGTCTGTTGTTTAATGGTATATTATTCACCAAGCGTCCGTGTTCAATCAACCTTTTATTTCAGACCTCAACAACAAATCATTCAATGGAAGCCCCTCAATTAGTGAATCCACCATCTATGCAGAACAACACAAGCATGAATAATAAAAGTGTTTACCACATCTATGAGCCTGGGGGAAGCTAGCCCCGGCTAATTGCATAGTCAAGCTGCAGTGTGTATGTGTGTGCACGCGATCCAACTGTACACGCAGAAACACCAACAGTATCCAGGCAGAACTCAAGTCATGTGACCACTCTCACACGCATTGCTGAATATAGCTGCGTTACTCAGACAGACCAGCAGGTGGTAGCAAAGAGCTAAGAGATTGAAGAACGGGTACCAGCTTTGTCTCCCAGTAAACGGCTGCCATGCTGGAATCCATACTGGGTTGGAATGGTTTGCCTGATGCAGCAGCATTGGTGCAGAGAGTGTGTTTAATGTGCTGTTCTCTCACAGAAAGACGGATCCTGGGTCAACCTAGTGGTTGTGCGTTCTCTCCTACACCAGGGAATCTAAACCTTTTGAGGTCGATTATTCCTACGATTCTACAAATACCGTCCAAATCAGTAGTTCTCAGACTTTTTCAAAAAGGTTAAAAAAAGGTTTAAAATGACAGACGCTTTCCTGGTTTACATGTGTTAAAACGTGGCGCAAAGCCACGCATTTCGAGCTTGTAGATCTGCCATGCATAATTGCACGGGCCTCTTGTTATACATACCGGTATATATATATGTGTGTGTGTGTGTGTGTGTGTTAAATTGATTTGTTGATACAGTATATAAAAAGACACCGGTTTCTCAATTATATATCGACAGAATAATAGGCGAGATTATAATGGAAAAATGACATTAAACGCAGGCCTAGGACCTGTATCTCAAAAGAACATATACAACGGGAAGTCCTCATGCCTTCGATTCATATCCACGTGGATTGCGACAGTAGGTAATACAGAGGACACAGAGACTGAGAGGGTGGTGTGTGTGTGTGTGTGCGCGTGTGTGTCAGGGGGATTAGGAACCTGCAGGCACCGCCATAGATCCCCTCCTTTGCTAATCCCCCCCCCCCCCCCTCTCTCTCTCTCTCCTTTATCCATCCTTCCCTTGGTGCAAAGCACTCAGCATAGCACATTCACACACACACACACACACACACACACACACACACACACCTGGGTCCAGCCGATGACATGAGGGTAGCTGGTTTGAGCAGGTCCCAGGAGTCTTGCCTGTCTGGGCGACCGCTCACAGACAAAGATGAGTTACTACCCATGCGGCCACTACGCACCTTCAACCTACCAGAGACAGAGAGACAGAGAGACAGAGAGACAGACAGACAGACAGACAGACAGACAGACAGACAGACAGACAGACAGACAGACAGACAGACAGACAGACAGACAGACAGACAGACAGACAGACAGACAGAATACACAAACAAAGTAATTAGACCTACTGTACCACACAGCAGTTCAGTACAGCATTACATTCAAATGTTCACAGAACTCTGACAAAGACCCGTTTCTGGTGTTTCTTTTGTTCCTGAAATTCCTAACCACTCGGACCACCCCTAGCTTCCCTACTCTGGGGGGGAATATTCACCGAAAATAGCCAACCTACAAGCCTAGCTTAGAGGTCGGCTATTTAGAGATTATAGATGGGTTATTTGTTATTACATCGGCCAATGTTTGGTGGAAGAAGGGAAAAACACTCTTGTATGATGAAGTAGGACATTCATTTTATGTCATTTGGAGATACAAGTTTTCTGCCCGAACAGAAACGATATAAAGCCATGAGTCACAGGAGAAAGATCAAATATTATCCCCTTATGAAGCATGAGTCCAAGTCAATATGAATGTGAATTCTCGTACTTGGAAAGATAAGACACTATTAGCAATGTGCAATTTACAAAACACAACATAATACTGTAAGACTGAATGTAGAACGGGGAGGGGAAGGGAGGGGGGAATGTGCCTAATCGCCTACTCTGCCAACCATATTTAATATGTCTGCTTCTTCTAATCCCCCTCCCAGTCCCCATGGCAATGATGCCTGTTTTACATTCCCTCAACAAAATAAGCTGTCAAAATAACAGCAATGTCCATGCCTGTCATTCACAGCACACAGCCTGCAGGACGGAGTGGCACTGATGTCACAGCCGAGTTATGCCAAGACGCCTCATGAATATGCATGTGGACTAATCAGCATTTTGGAGAGGTTGGGGGGGGGGTTTGGGGGTTATTGGGCGGGGGGAAAGGTGTTCCGGCGCATCCAATGTAGTTATTGCTAGTCGCAAGCTCCTGTTAATATTTTTCATTGGTTAAAGTACTTTGCCTTTAAAAAAAAAGCTGATCTACAAGGTCAGGACGCAGTGCGTCGTCACACATTGTGAGCTTGCAGATTGGATAATTTTTATACTTTTGCACGACAGACCTGTACTCCGAAAGAAGGGTAAAACAAAAGTCAAAACAGGACAAAAGTCATATGCATGGAGATACAAGGTTTCTGCTTGACAGCAACGAAGAGGGAGTAGAGAAGAGGCCCGGTCACATTCCAAGACAGACACACACTGATAAAAGCTGCCACTGAGCTTTTAGACGATGTCCCCACAATGACAATTTACTGATGTCTTTCTCCATTGGCTTAAACTGGTACACAAAATCTGGTTCGGGACCCATTTGTGGGCTGCGGACACATTTTTATGCGTACGTTTGTTTTTTGTTTCCTACATTTTGTTTTAAATTACAATTATATATAAAACAAGAAAAGACATTACCAATAAGCATTAAAATTAATCTGGAATTAAACTAAATCTAAGAAATTCCATAAATTAGAAAACAAATGTTTAAGTAGTGAAAATAACTGATCTACAAGTTCACAACGTGAAGCGAAGAGACGCGTTGTGAGCTTGTAGATCTGCTATTTTCACTAGTTTGGGTCCCGGGAGACTAATCTCTCTTTTGGGTCTCGACCTGAAAAGTTTGGGAACCATCTTCTTAAAGCATATCGTTGCTTTTGGGCAGAAACAGCTCAACTCAACTGATCAGCATCACACAAAACTATCAGATCTGATACTATTCTATTCCTAAAACGTAACAGTTTAGGAAATATGAGGTTTGTACCGACAAAGATAATGCTGTTCCATTTCCAAATATGAGAGACATTCAAAATAGTGGAGTGCCACCTTGTAAGGTGGTTAACAATTCAGCAAGTAAAGCTTATGGTTCCAATAGCTGCTTAATCTTTCCATGACAGTTTCATGACTGGAAAATAACAAAACTTAAATTAGCGTGTGTGTGTGTGTGTGTGTGTGTTACAATCCTTGTGAGGGACAGATGTCCACACGATTTTTACATTATGAGATTATGAGAAAATTGTTGTTTTATGAAAACATTCAGGATGGGGCTAGTGTTAGGATTAAACATTGAGGTTCACGTGCTCACAACGTGTTGTAAACTTGCAGAACTGCTATTTTCCACAATTTTACAAAGAAATAAAATAGAAAATAATAATATTCATAAAATTGCTGTCCTAAATGTCCTCACAAATATGGAAATACAAGCATGTGTGCGTGTGTGTGTGTGTGTGTGTGTGTGTGTGTGTGTGTGTGTGTGTGTGTGTGTGTGAGTGTGTGTGAGTGCGCGTGTGCACCTGGCAGCAGCCTCCTGCAGGTTACAGTTCTTGTCTCCGGAAATGACAGCGTGTTCATCCACAGACACAGAGCCCTGGAGGAGGGAGAGGAGAGGAGTGGAGTGAAGAGGGTGAGTAGAGTAGAGGAGAGGAGTGAAGAGGGTGAGTAGAGTAGAGGAGAGGAGTGAAGAGGGTGAGTAGAGGAGAGGAGAATGACCACAGAGTTCAGTGAGTTGATTTATGACCAGTGGTGGAGCCGTTTTAAGTTAACGTTGCAGAGTTTATAAAAAGGTAGGAGTGAACCTAGAGAGGACCGCCCGCCGATCCAAGCCGCTCCAGTTTGGGGCCACACACCACATGTTTGAGCATGCCCGGTGGCCCCGGTCTGGCTGGACCGACGCAAAGAAATCCTCACACCGCAACGGACGTGCCCATGGAGCACACAACTTTGTGCGCCAGTTCCGGTGGCCAAGTCAAAGACTAGGTAGATAGGGCATCTGCACTCCAGCTTGTGATGGTATCATCCCCCCTCCCCCAAAAAAAGAACAGAGCTACAAGCCAACAGCACATTGACAAACCGTGTGCCGTTAGCTTGGATGTCCGTTCTTTTCCCCAAGCCCTGTTGGTTGTTCCTCCAGCAAAACTAAAGGTGTTCGAGGCTTTGCTAGTTTCGCCCCGCAGGCTATGGAACGACCTCACCTACCACCTGAAATCTGTGGCCTCTATGGACCTTTTTAAAAAAAAGTTTTAAAAGACCCACTTTTTCAGACAGGCATTATCGTCCTGTATTGATTTCTTGATTTTCACCAGTACCGATTGTTCCGTTTTCTGTCTCCTTGCTTTATTGTAATGTTTTTTTGTCAGACTACGGAGTATGAACTAACACTGTAGTACTACGGAGTATAACCCATTTAGACCCAAGTTTGATTCTACAAATGTCTTCTAGTTTTCAGATGTCAGCGGTTCTCAAACTATTTCATGTCAAGGACCCCAGGGGGTCGGCGGCCAGATGTAATTGGCCGCCGACCCCCATCTGAAAATATGTTGATCTAGGGACCACCCCAGAAGCAAAGATTTTAGGTAAAAACGTTTGCTGTGAAAGAATATATATTCAAAAGCCACATTTTCACGATTTTTCAACAGCTAAAAGTATAACATAATGCTTAAAACACTGTGGTACTAATGGAGTGTAAATGAACACCTTGAGGGCAGCAGCTTCTGCCTGGGCCTTTAGGATGTTACTCTTCAGGTCCTCTGGGAGGGGCAGTGGAGCGAGCACCGTGACCGGACCGCTGCCCACGCTGTTCAGAACACACTTCTCCGTCAGCTTCACCATGTCCTCCTGGGCAGGACACGCACACACACGTGCACACAAACACACGCACACACATATTGGCACATCACGAATATTACACAATTGTCTAATCATGAATTAGCAATTATTAAATTGTTTCTATGTTAAAAAAAATAAAAATGAAATAGCTGATCTACACGCTTACAATGCATCACTTCATGGCGCGTTGTACACTATACTTTTTTAAAGTATAACATAATAAATTATGTCAATAATGTCTCTATAATTAAGTTACTCACAGCCAGGCACTGGTCTCACTTCCTTCCTGGACTACATGTTGTCTCAGTAAAACAGCCCTCCCCCTCTCCACAAGGAGGAACAGTGCACCAAAGCATTATGGGAATTGTAGTCCATGTAGGACCATGTTTACATCGAAAATAGCAGGAAGATAGACTAGACCGTCACCTGGTTGTTCAGGACCATGTTTACATTGACGCTGGGTCGTAGAGAAGCAGCGAGAGAATTGCCCTCCAACTCCAACTGCTTCAGACGAGCTGCAGCGTCTGAGACACACACACACACACACACACACACACACACACACACACACACACACTTGTAATTGGTCCCAATTCTGTCAGTAAAAGTGATACCACCGATGTGAAAGGCATTGCTTGTAGCGAATCAAAACGTGACGAAAAGCGTACAAAGTGACGCGTTTCGAGCTTGTAGATCCGCTACTCTTGATGCTTGAGAATTTGAATGGTTTACAATTTAGGCTTTTAGCAGACTTTCACAGTAAGCAAAAACAACACAAGGTTTCTTCCGGACAGAAATTTTACACAAATGTTAAGCTGTTTAAGGATAATAGTTGTGATACACAGTAGCCTAGTCTTGGTGTGTGTGTGTGTGTGTGTGTGTGTGTGCGTGTGTGCGTGTGTGTGTGTGTGTGTGTGTGTGCGTGTGTGCGTGTGTGCGTGCCTGCCTACCGGTGAGACATAGTCCCTCGTCTCCGGCGATGCTGGATGATGACTGGGCACCGCTTGGCCCCGCCTCCTCAGTCGCCACCACTATTGGAACAGCAGGGGTCCTAATGACATCATCAACACAGGTCTCCAGCAGATCAGCCACCATGGGCATACTAGAGAGAGAGAGAGAGAGAGAGCGTTAAGTATTTAGTTTTAAAGATTCATACTGGGTTGCACGGCCACGTTAAGCACAGAAAAATAAAGGTCAACAAACTCAACGCGTCGCAGCGCTTGGACATTAACAACTTAAAGGACAACTTTTTTCTTTTTTTTTCAACCAAGGTTCATGTTTTATATGACAAACTGACATATTGAGCCTACAACACACAGTATCCCCCTTCACATTCAGTAGATCCCGTGATATTTTGTGGCCAGATTAATGTCCTGGGGTCTAGTAAATAACAAAGAAATAACCATACAATCTTATTATTAATCTTATTATGGACTTATTTAGCCAAATAGCTAATATCGTTAAAACGAAAGGTAGCAGTAAATGGAAAAGCAAAAACAAAATTGTCCTTTAAACGCCAACATCCGTATTGTGAAAATGAAAGCTTGTCGATCGGCTATTTTCCGTGAAAGATTTCCCGCTCAACCATATTGGGTTTAAGTGGTTCTGTATTTTCTGTGCTCAACCATATTGGGTTCAAGTGGTTCTGTATTTTCTGTGCTCAACCATATTGGGTTCAAGTGGTTCTGTATTTTCTGTGCTCAACCATATTGGGTTCAAGTGGTTCTGTATTTTCTGTGCTCAACCATATTGGGTTTAAGTGGTTCTGTATTTTCTGTGCTCAACCATATTGGGTTTAAGTGCTTCTGTATTTTCTGTGCTCGACGCCGGGAAACAAGCAGAAATAAATGGGGTTTTAAAATGCATAACAGTAACTGACATGATGACTATCAAACTCACCTGTGGCCTGTATGGCGGTGAATGGATTCTCCCTCGTTAGCACAACTGATAAATGGTGACAGGATTCAACCAGTAGACATTTTATAACGTCTTGTCAACATTGGATGTGTAATAATTAAGTAATAATTGTTTCTACTAACCAATACCAAACGATTGCTGTACTATCTTGAGTAATGAGTACTGTAGGGGCCATTTAGACAAAAAACAACGAACCCAAGGAAAGATGACATGGTAACAGTGTGGCCTGTGTGTATGTCATAACACACACACACACACAGTCAGTCACACACAGTCAGTCACACACACACACACACACACACACACACTTTTGCTGGTGCCACATTCCACGATAGTATAATTGACAAGATACCGTGACTGCCGGGATTGTTTAACGGTGCCGGAGATTAGCTGGTAACGGACGGACGGACACACACACGGACGGAGTGCAAAACAAACTCTCTCCCCATGCCATCGGCCTGGTGGAGACAACAAATAGCGGGATTGGCGTATTATGTGTGGAAAGACAATGGAATAAATGTTGTGGGTTACGAGTTCCATTTTTAACTATTTTTAAAAACATTAAAAAATTGCCGATCTACATCGGCACGTTGTGACCTTGAAGAGCGGATATTTGAAATATTTAAAAATATTTTTCAAAATAGTAAAAAAGGTAAAGAAGTTTAGGAATAAGGGGTAAGGCACCAGCATAAATAGGGCCCTTTGAGTAAAAACCTGAAAATGAGAGCAATTCGGATTAAAAGTCTATGCTTGGTTGTGCGGTGGTGGTCATGAAAGAAGTGCGGGTAAAACCGTAATATCCCATAATAATATCCCATTGGAAATGAATGGTTGTCTGTCCAAAATATTTGTTTAAAGAAAAGAGGGAAAAAAGGCCCAATATGAAAGGTTAGATTTTCCCTGAGGCTCAGTTCATCCTGCGGTTTTCACGTCTTTGTTGGGAGCAATAAGTTGTGTGGGGAAGACGTATTGTCATATTACAGCCATCAAAGGCATATCCTCCAGCCAGACATTTAATATCGTCTACGTCGGGTGGAAACCTCATATGTCCAAAACGGGCTACTTTTCAGGCTTCAAATTAAAAAGTATCAAAGGGGGGCGGCTGGGCGAGTGGTCCAGGCGCATGCCACATATAGGCTCTGGCCTGACAGCGTGTCGCGTGTTCGAGTCCCATTCATGACGACCTTTGCTGCATGTCTCTCCCCTTCTCTCTCTCTCTCTCTCTCTCTCACTCTTTCCTGTCTATCTTCACTTGAAACTATCAATAAAGGCAGAAAAGCCAAAAACAAATCTTTAAAAAGTATCAGCTTGTGTATCTGCTACTTTTTATTTTTAAATTTGTTTTTGGCTAGTGAAGTGAAGATGGACAGGAAAGAGTGAGAGAGAGGGGAGAGACATGCAGCAAAGGTCTCCATGAACAGTACTCGAACACACGACTTGCTGTCAGGCCAAAGCCAATATGTGGCATACACCTGGACCACTATTTGGCCAGCGGGCGCCCCTGTATCTGCTACTTTTGTGTGATGTTGTGATCAAGTAGGGGCGTTATTAATAATAATAAAAAAAACACACACACACAAAACGTTATGTGGAGATAGGAGGTTTCTGCCCGACAACAGCGATATAGTAGTTTTCACAGAAGCTCTTTTATCAACTCTAGGAGGTATTCATACATCTGTACTGTAGCCTGGAGGTACAGGCATATGAGATGTATATTACTACATACATACTGCATGGAGACTGGAGGGAATGAGGAACAGCCCCCCTCTCAAGTGCGCATGTGCAAGCGCACACAGCATTGGTAAATAGTACTGTACGTACATAGCTGCACATGTTATGACAAACAATAGAGTGTGAGCACACACACACACACACACACACACACACACACACACACACACACACATGATGCCTCCCACAGTACTTTTTACACATTTCATGTAAGACAAGATTTGTTTGACTGATGAACAATAGTATGAATAACGTATTAACCAGACATGTTTTCCAAAACATTTGATTAATTCCTTTTCTTGGAAAACTACAATAGGTCACCATGACTGTACTGTATGCATCAGGATACATATTAGGACATATCACAATAACTGCTGATAAATGTGATAATTCACTGATAAAACAGACGTGGCAAATGCAATTAGATACTGTAAAGTGATAATGTTAGTGTTTGCCAGTGACAGACATTGATTATTTTCTCACGAGAAGTCACATCAGCACACATCGCTCTCTAGGACAGTGGTTCTCAAAGTGTGGGTCTGGGGACCCCCAGGGGTCCCTGTCTACATGTCGAAGTGTCCTTGGGCAAGACACTGAACCCCAAATTGCTCGCGATGTGCTGGTTGGTACGTTGCATGGCTTCCGCCGCAATCAGTGTATGCATGTGTGTGAATGGGTGAATGTAATGCACAATCTATGTAAAGCGCCTTGGATAAAGGCACTATATAAATGCACCATTTAAGCACTGCATATTGAATTGCATTTTTATAGCGTTTTCCTAGTACTCAAAGCGCTTTACAATGGTTCATTCATTCATACTATACAATGGGAGGTGACGTGGCAAACAGTCAACGCCAGCGTCCTCACTTAGTTACCACACCAATGGTGGCAAACTAGCACCGACCAACTCATTGGAGGCAATGTAGGATTCAGTGTCTTGCCCAAGGACACTTTGACATGTGGACACAAGGAGCTGGGATACCAACCACCGGCCCACGGATCATTGGACGACGTGCTCTACCTCCTGAGCCACAGCTCCATTGTCCACCTGACCTGTACATGTCTAGTCCCAAGAGCCGATGAGAGAGCCACAGCGTGACACAGCATTAAACAACGGATGGATATCAGACAAATTCACTCACTTGTGGAAAGCCTTTTTTCATGACAGGGGTTTATTGGTAGGGGAACTATCGATGAACAAAGATGGCAGTCAACTCCACATGTCGAGGTTGTGCCCAAATGTGTCATGTTACATTGCTGACAGTACCACATATGTAACAGAACATATGCACGGTTCACTCACTCACACACACACACACACACACACACACACACACACACACACACACACACACGAGTAGGCATCTCTTTATTCTCCTGTACTACACTAAACACATAACACACACAGATTCTGGATATACTGTATATATGCAGAATAGACATACTACATCCTTTGGTCACAGTTATATTGTAAACAGTTAACTAAATTTTGTTAAAAAAAATCATCTTCATTTGTTCAGCTGTGCAAGTACGGTAACAGTTGTGGAATTCCATTTCATCTTTGCATAGGTTGGGGATCGGGAACCGGAGAAACCGGAGGAACCGGAATAGATTGTCACGTTTGGAACCGTTGCAGTTACCGGTGTAGTGTACAAATGGCACAAATGGAGTTAAGACGTTAAGGAATCATTATAATTCTAAAGGATCCCAAACCTATCTTTGCAGCCAAGTAAATGTGTCCTACTGTAAATCTAAACCGAAGCAATTTCGTGAGTGGAAATGACGACAACTTCCGGAATCGGCATTCAGGGGCTGTAATTACGGACTCTATACCGTATGCTAGCATTCAGAGATTGTGGAATAGTCTGCCTATGCGAGGAGACTTTTTCAGAAGGGGGTGGAGGGTAGTTAAAGTAATGTACAATATATTATCTTCTAAGTTAGTGACTTACTTGTATAACCAAATTGTTACAATAATTCACCTCACAGGAGAAGTTACAAATCACACAGAGCAGCCTCTCAAATCTGATCCGACACAGTATACTGTATGTACTGTATATATACAGAGTAAGAAAAAAAAAAAAAAAGCGGAGTTACTTCATTAGTAATAGAATACAAAGTCCTTTTTGTATTGGGTTTCCCATAGGGGAATCTAAGAACTGTGTTCATATACTGGCTCGTTTATCATATTGAGTTACAGTTGTAACGTCTGTGTTATTTTTTACTCTTGGGATAAAATGTGTAAAAACTTTTACTGTCAGTTGATGCTTCATGTCCACAAGAGTAAAACGTCCGGGGTAATTTGTTTATATGACGCGATCTAAAAGCTCTACGGAGACTTTGGTGCTCTATTTAATTACACTTACACCACTCTTGACTTGGTAAAGTAATAATGTCAGTCAAAAATGACTTTACTGCCCAACACTGTAGACTGGCCTCAACCAGCACTGTACCACTGTAGCTGTGCCAAAGTCAAAAACATACATATTGGGAAAATAGAAAACATTAAATAAAGGCAAATTAATTTAGATCAAGGTATATTAGTCATGGTTTGTTCATTAACTCGAGATTTCTTTTGAAGCAACCATGAAATGTAGAAAAAACTAAAATTATTTTAATTAAATTAATTCAAGCTTAATGTGTAAAGCAGTAATATTATTACATATTATTCAGAACAAAAAACTAAATATATTGGACAAATTCAAATGAAAGCGAGAAATACACAAATCCTTCAACATATACACACAGTGTGTGAGCTATCGTTACTTCCTTCAACAGAGTTGAGAGTGGATGTCAATCCCAACATGTTACATTGATGCCACCTCAACACTGAATACTCAGTCTCACCATGAGAGAGAGAGAGAGAGAGGCATGGGGAGGGAGTGACGTTTCGAACGGAAAGCGAGTGGCGTGTGCTCGCTTGTATCAGCAGGGATCGTGAAAGCGTGAAAAGAAGAGCTGAATACAATCGAGCTCCTGTGGGCCGCGGGTGCGTGCAAAAACGTCCAAAATAATCACTAAGCAGGCATTACGACGCCATCACAGCTAGTCAACTAAATCAACTGTAGATTAACATCTGATATTTTAGTCAACTAAAACTAGACTAAAACTAAAACATTTCAGGTTTGAATTTTATTCTAAAAACTATGACTAAAACGTCATCCAAATTTGCTGTCAAAATTAACACTGGTGTGAGTGTGAGTGAGAGAGAAGAGAGAGAGAGAATAAAAGTGAGAGATTTTTTTTTCTTCATAAATTAACGCCCCTACTTGATCATACTGCAGCGTCACACGAAAGCGTCAAAAGTATAGCTGATACACAAGCTCAACACACGGCGCGAAGCAATGAGTTTAGAGCTTGCAGTAAAGTACAGTATGTCTTTTCAACATGTTTTAGAATGAATTGGCTGACAAGCACCGATTGCAGCACCGCAGGAATGGACATTATAAATGGCCCCGGTGGCCCGGAAGTACTAGTAGACCCTCCGGGCTAGCAGAATGCACCTTCCACATGCCCACGTAACATTAATGCTGTAAAAAAAACAGAATTTAAAAGGCAATGTTCCTGGGCCAGGAGCAACAGTGGTAGAGCCAGTCATTTTGAAAAGTCATTGTTGGCCCAGAGGACCAGTGGCAAATGTCCCTTAATGTCTACCCCTGCAGCGATATAGAAGTTCCCTGCAGCAGGAACATTGAAGTATACTGTATATATCCTGCACACACAGTGCTGCTATTAGTGCTTGATAACAGCACTGTGTGCCACCAGGATGCATCTTCATATGACCACCGTGCCTGACTATAGGTGCGTCACCCGTTCAAAACATATCAAAATAAACGTTTTTTGCCTTCATCAGTGATGAAGGCTGGATAGCCGAAACATTTGTCCATTTGTTTCAAATATGAAATAAACTATATTTGAACTACAGTCTTGGTGTGTGCGACCCACTACCCTTTATTTTGTCATCAGGATGTAAAATGAGTCTTATTGGCATTTCGGTACTGACCAATCATCCAGAATGGCAGCGCTTTTCGGCCCCTAACTCAGGAATGAGATGACTCGTCTCATTCCCGAGTTAGGGACAGAAAAGTGCTGCCATCCAGCTCATCGCAGATGAGTGGTGACGTGTTTCATTTGGAATTAAATATTTTTGGGGATTGGACACCACAGGTTGGAAGGAACGGCAGAGGTGGGCTGAAGGGGGAGGAGAATGGCAGTGTAGTAGTTGAGGATGGAGGATGGAGACGGCAAGCATTGTTGTCAGGCAGAAACCTCCTATCTCCATGTTCAAACCTTTTGTGGTTTTTTTGTAAATTAACGCCCTACTTGATTATATACTACAGTGTCACACAAAAGCAGCAAGAGTAGCAGATCGACAAGCTCAAAACGTGTCACAAAGTGACATTTTGAGCTCGTCGGTCTGCAAGGTTTTGCTGAAAAGTAACAGTTGTTGCTAAGATGTTGCCCCCTCTGTCCACAGCTTAAGTCTGACAGGAAAGAATAGGTGGTGAGACAAGCTGGTGGGGGTGAGACACGAGTGTGAGGTGGTCCTGTGAGAAGGGGGGAGTCCATCTCCAGGGGAGCCAGGGTGCTGTGTGGTGGTGGTGGTGCAGATGACCAGGCTGGGTGGAGAGATCAGGATAATGTTTTTATAGTTAATTTTTACAAAATAGTTTTTTTTATAGTTAACTAGGCATATAAAAACCAATGAAATAAAAAAACAACACTAGACAAAAAAAAAGTATTTTTAGTTACATTTAATTCAAATAAAAATGTGGTTTTACCAAAAAAGAAGAGGCATAGAGCAAGCTGAGTGACAAAGCGAGATGGGGGGGGGGGGGGGGGGGAAGAGAGATAAAGATGAGATGTGAATGTAGACTGTATGGATGTATGGATGGCATTGGAAAGTAAAGTAAAGTAAAGAGTGTGCTGGGTTATGAAGTGAAAGAAGGAAGAGGAGACACTGTGGTCCTACAGAACTGCCGTCCTACTATGAAAAGGCGCAGATAATTTATAAGAAAATAATTTATTCATGTATATTGAAGAATATCCATGTTCAGCTCCAGGGCATCGTGTTTTGCTTTGTGGCGCACTGCCGCTTTCGTTCGCACACAGATTTCACACTATGTGTTCCATTTCACATGCTGCCATTTATATTGGCGAAGCAGCACAACACTCAAAGCTCAGCCAATCAGTGAAGTGGACTAGTCGAAGTGGCCAATCGGGGAAGCCGGTGCAGGGGTGACACTAGCGGTTGGCCGACTCAGACTGTCCGTCTTAAGTAAATAAAACGTTCGGGCAAGGGCGTTTGAATAGGGAAGCAACTGTCTTTAATTCGCTATAAACACAAGAGTACTTGCAAGTACTTGCCCGACAGGCAGGGGTGAGCTGACGATAGGGCGGTCCAGGGCGCTGCCCTGGTAGTTTGAAGTTGCACGCTATAGCCCGCACAGCCATTCACAGTTTCCTTACCTTGCTAACAAAACCTGCAGAAAGTGTTCCCATTATGTCTATTATTATCTATAAGTAAATAGAAAAAAAAATGGGTATAGTATTGTGAGTTAATATTAGGTCCACATTTAAGATTATTTAAATCTGTGATTACTCGTGCACACAGCATAGGTTCGTTTATTTAACTCTTGGATCTCTGAGTCCTGAAACATACATATCAGAGACGATATGCAAGATTAATCACCACTTTTCTATAGTCATGTCAAGGATCAGGCTTTCTCCATCCATTTATAAAAAACAATGTATTATAAGTTTCCAAAATGAATAGAACAGTCAAAACATTAACTACTGGAATGAAGGTGGGTTTAGAGGATTCAATGGTGGATTCAAAGTGTGCAAATCGTCCCAACACGTATCTACAGTCTACAGTATTAGAGTATCTACAGTATCTACAGTATTGCCAGGCAATGACAATACAAACAAATTAGATCATATATAGCTATTATTTGAGCCATGTTAAACACTAAAATGGTAATTGGGAGACTGGGCATATAGAATGGCCACATAGAATACAGTACATACTCAAGTCTGTACCAGGGGGGGCAGTCAGACAGATATTTTGTTTATTAAGCTACTAAGGAAATCAGGATTTCCTGAAAGTTCATATATTGGCCTGTTGTGGCGCTGTCATTGGGCCCAAAAAAACCCATAGCCCCATAGTTCCCCCAACCCCAACTTCACCTAGACTGTATTACCTTAATAAACATGGTCATGAATACATTCTGCTTCCAGTCACTAGTTTAAAGTCTCATTTCTAATGTCATAATATTCTTTTTGGAAAATTATGGTCCCATTTATAAAATAAATTAACATAAAGTCGCGTATGTTCTGAGGGGCGTGGCTACCGTTACAGTCTATGATCGGGATTCCCCACCCACTCGAGTCAAAATAAAAACCAACGGAGAAGAAGGGGGGAAGTCCCACCTCGTTGTCTGGGCCAGCCAATGGCCAGCTGGGTCCAAACGGATCTAGAAAGATGGCGATGTACAATTCAAGGACTGACAGGCTTCATTTTACGTTCATGTTAGACCCGCGGAACGCTTTGTCCATATTTTTTACAGTCTATGGTCTGTACACAGTACACTACACACAGGCACTGTTTTTGTAATTGTTGCAAAAATTATCAAGTGTAGCGAGATGAACATTAGTCTTAACGTGAATAGAAATCGGTTCTCTCCAGAGCATCTGTGACCCAATTCTGACCTCTAGGCATGCGTCTGGCTGTCTTCTGGGCATTGTGCAATCTTTGTTTAGAGAGTAGAGACTGAACGCAGTGGAGTCCCAGACGGAAGCTTTTACCCACCCTGACAGCTGTGCTTGCTGCGTTTGACAGGAGACGAACGGGCTGTGGCGCCTGTACTTTACATATACTGTAACACAGCGTGGAGCCTGTTCAACTTTTAATGACGGGAGACCTTTTAACCCCTCTACCACTGGTTAACACGGGTAATTTTAGATTTCGTACTCAGCCGTCTATCGCTTTCAAAGAGATTACATTAATAAATAAGTGAGTTATCTAGTCCGATTACAGATACCGTATGTTAGATGCATAATTCGACACAGAGAGCTAGAGCAGTTGACAGAAATACGCAAGAGGCATGGGGTCACACAGAGGGCAGTGGCAGATGCAGAGATATGGAATGAGATAACAGCTGACACATATCACAGATAATATGGCCAGAGGGCAGCCAGGGGCAGATTGGCATCAAAATGGCAACCCAGCAAATCCAGCACAAGGCCACTATAATCACATGATGTAGGACGACACTAAGACAGACACATTACTCAGGGGAAGGAGAGGGGTCTCGTGAAAAAGAAAAGAATCTAAAGTGTGGGTTTGGAACGAGGGGAAGGAAAGGATAGGAAGGACGATAGTGGGGGAGTCACCAGGTTCATGTCAACTCTGTGGCTTCGACAGGGTGGTCTGTCATCTTTTACTTTACAAGCAACAAAGAGACGTAGGTCCCCATTTCCGCACATGCCTTAGCCCTTATCCCTAAACTTCTTTGCCTTTAACTATTTTGAAGGGGAAAAAAGCAATATAGCGGGCCTACATTGACAGTTACAGCTTGTAGATCAGCTATTTAAACTATTAATAATAATAATAATGCAAAGAAGTTTAGGGATAAGGGGTAAGGCACATACAAAAATTGGGACCGTAGGACCATATTATCACCAAAAAAGATGAAATAGGGACCTTAGGGCCCTATTTTCACCAAGTGTCTATGAACTATTCGAAAATGTTTTTTTCCCCTTTCCTTTTCTTCCAAAATAGTAAAAATTGCAAAGACGAAAATGTAAAAACAATCCACTTTCCTTGGAGAGGAACAGGAAACACCAGGGAAACCCAACTCATCAAGAATGGTTTCCGTAAAGCGTCCTCCTTTATCTTCCTCTGAAGTGAGGCTGAAGGTAAAGTATTGCTTGGGGGCTGTGATAATATAAACAGGACCTCAGAAATGGCCCGACTGTAAACTACCTCCCTCTCTGCTGATAAAGCCACACACAGGAACTCAGTCACACAAGCCTTATCAGTGTTGGTAAACAGTACTGTTCCTTATCGATGGAGGAGGAGAGCTGCCAAAAAGCTCTACAGCAGAGTGTCTCTAGAACATGGGCGCCCACACGTTTTTGACTTCAGCTACTTTCAAAATGCCCAGCTAAACGAGATCTACCCACAAAAAGTTTTTTATCCCATTGCTGAAAATAGTTCAACAAAATGTACCTAGTGGCGTGTATAGTGGCGCTGATGTTTCATAATAGAAGGGTAAAATGTGTTTTTTTATTCTTCTTTTGGTACATAACTTTGTAATGCTACTGACGTTTGTGCGCAACACTCTTGAAAACAAAGAAGATATTGCATTGTGGGTTTAGGTTGACAGGCCCTTTTTTATGTCAATCAAGTCAAGTCGCCTTAATTCAAGTGGCAGATGCATTTTTATATTTAAATTATATATTTTTAGGGGCATCATGTGATCTAACTGCACAACCTTTGTGATCTACTGGTAGATCACAACCTACCTTTTGGGCACCCCTGCTCTAGAACTATGGATCAAGACTCTGTGGTTTGTGAGCCTACACAGCAGTACTGTATGTTGGTGGGTTCCACACTCAACACCATCCCAAAAGATCCACTGTTCCACTGCTTGAAATTATAAACAGCAATACAGTATGTCGTTGCTGTTGGGCAGAAACCGTGCCAGCTTGTACATCTGCTATTTTGTATCATTGTGTATGTGGGGGTTCTTGACACGAAAATGTTTGAGAAACACTGATTTAGAAGGCATTCGTAGAATCGGCCTCAAGTTAATTGGGTAAAGGTGCCATGTTTTCTGTCTCTCTATAGGCTCCTAAAAATAGAAAGAAAAAGCTACTTTTTATCGTGCATGTTATCATTCTGTGTGTCCCATATAGTGCTGGGCAATTACGTCTTTATTAAGGGTCTTAAAGTCCTGTTCCACAGCACTGACCAGCAATCCTCTTACACGTGACTGAAAATTGAAAAGACTGCCTGCACAGGGAAATATAAACCTCTTTTTTCCGAGAAGCTCAACAAATCTGGTCTGCAGTGTTTGCTTTACATTGGCACACACAAGACAAGCATGCAGACAAATTCAGCGAATTTATCGGCCTGAGTCACCCTTAAGATTAAAAAAAAGGTATTCAGTGGAAACAGTGAAACATTTAAGCTGCTGATGACTACAGTCAGTTATATTTCTTATACCGTATACGATGTATTTATTTTCGGAAGTGTGTGTGTGTGTGTGTGTGTGTGTGTGTGTGTGTGTGTGTGTGTGTGTGTGTGTGTGTGTTTGTTGAGGGTGGGGTGGGGGAGGGGGGTGATTCAAAAGAGTCAGAGTTTGTTTACGAACAGCACAGAGCACAGATGAATTTCATTGCAAAAGGCTGAGGCAGACACCCAGAGTACACTACACACCCTCAGAGAACACACCCAAAAAGCCAGCACCACCATATCATCACTTCCTGGTTCATGACATCACTTCCTGCACTGATTCGGTTGGCATGTCATGCGGATCAAATTGATCAATCATGAGAGACAGCGAGCGAGCCACAGGAGGGTTTTCAGTGGCAGGAGGAGGAGACCGCACCACAACCAGAGACACAACAAGTCTGCTCATCAAGCACTGGAAGCTGATTGGTTGGAAGAAGGGGAAAAAAAGAAAAAGAACTGCGGTGCCGGCGAGGCTGATTGGAGGACTGTACATACCTGGCCTGCCTCCAGACGAGGCCCGTTTTGGCCTCAGAACCTTGCATTACTGGAACACACAGGAGTACACACAGCAGGTTTATAATGGAGGTATGTGCATTGACACACACGTTGTGCACACAGTCACACACACTGGTATAGGGCACACACGCAAGCACGCACACACACACACACACACACACACACACACACACACACACACACAGAGCAACAAAAGGCTTTCACAAATCACAAGCACTCACCAGCTCAGATATACAAATATACACACAACTCACAAAATGAACTGGATATCGTTTCGAGCGAATGTGCACGCACGGGCACACACATACATACATCGTATGGCACACTGAAACAAGCTTAACAATGGAAGATACAAGACACGGATATTGAAGTCCCAGCTTCATGCACACAGAAAACAGACATATGCTTACTCTTTCACGTCGCTCAGAGGCAACCTATTCTTGTTTTTTAATATTGAAGCAGTTGTAGAAAGAGTCCCTCCACAATCCAGTAATCCATGGGGGATAGAGAGGAGAGATTACGAATAAGAGAAAACAAATGGGGCAGAAACCGGGAAGAGAAGTAGAGAAGAAATGTGGGAGAAAAGAGGAGGAAACGAGTCCCCAGGACTTTATGTTATCCTTTTAGCCAAAATGTTTTACCGTACTTCCATGCCGTTTATATTTTTGGACTAATAAATTATTCAAAGAGAAAAAAAGAGAACAGAGGCATAAATGTGTAGATGTAATTAACCCTCTATACTTAGTTGACTACAGTTTACTCTGCACTTGCTGAAAATAGCCATTCTGCAATGTGTTGTGACTGTGAGCTTGTAGATCTGCTATTTTCCCTGGATGTGCTGTATACATTGTGCTGAGGGATTGCTGGTCCGAGGTTTTTCAGACAACTCTTAGGATTTAGAACAGTGGTACTCAAAAATATTAGATCTACAAGCTCACAACATCACATTTTATTTATTTTTTATCTCGAAAATGTCTGGAACGAAATATTTTCAGATGGGGTCAATTGGGGAGGGGGGGGTCCTTGGTACGAAAACGTTTGAGAACTACTGGTTTAGAGGGCATTTGTAGAATCGGCCTCAGGTCTTAATGGGTTAACCGCAAGGCTAGAGAAACACTTGGAAAGAAACGCAAAGAGAGAACAGACAGAAGACAGACGGCACCTCTCTGTGTGCAGTGTCACCCGTGTGTCAGTCTGTATGTCTGTTGAATGTCAAAGCAGACAGACCGACCAATAATTACACTATAATAGACAGAAGCACACACCACTTTCGACTTCCCACAAATCAACAACATATTTCGCTCGCGCGCACACACACACGTGCGCACACACACCACTGTCGACTTCCCACAAATCAACTACATCACACACACACACACACACACACACACACACACACAGTACAGTAACAGCAGGAGCCAGGGGTCAGCAGATAAGCCATGGTAACACTCTTATGGCATTAGTCCATTTAAAACACATTCTCAGTCATCAGCCACTCCCGTCAGCACTGCCTGACGAGACAGGAGGGCCATCAGGGAACTTTGAGATATGTTGTTCAGGAACAAAATGGTCCCGGGACCAAGATGAACAGACCGACACAGCCACCCTTAGGGGCAATTCACACTATGGTCCCGGGTGCGCACTCGGGACCACTTGGCAGATGTTGTGGTAGTGTGACTGATGCGTACCGTTCCCGGGAGCGGATTGCCCAACCGTCCCCGGGACCGCATGGGGGGCGGGTCTCTGGACCGTTGAAGTGTATTCAGATACGGATCGTTCCAATGTGAATGCATGTGTACCTAAAGAAGGAAGTGGACTGTTTTTTTTTAAGAACGTGACATAATCTCTAGTCGACAAGCCAAGCGTCAACAAAAAAAAAAAACACACAGCCGCTGCAGTGCTGCACAACGCGTAACACCAGCTAATTTCTCAACGCTGCACGTCTCCTGTTGAATCTGCATATGCGCGCAGCACCGCAGTACGCGCTGATCTTATTACACGTGGCTCTTGGGCTTTGCTTGGCATAGTTTCCAAAGTAAAACAAAATAATAATAATGCTAAAGTAGAATCCATAGCAAACTAATATCAAACACGACACTGGAGCACAGAACTGACTGACACAGTGAATAGCAGGCAGGCTGACAGTATAGTAGTAGAACGGCAAAGAGGCAATGCAATTCAGTGTGTCTGGATTTATTTGAGACAATGTCGCACAGTTGATGGTCAGTGTCCGTGCGTGCCAGCCATCAAGCACACCGTCATCAGGAGGATTAAAGTGTGTTATGCAAGTGTACCCGGTGCGCTGTTGAATCTCGGGTAATGTGAATCATGGCCATCGGGGACCAGGCAACCGTATTCGGAAACGGTTCCAATGAAACGGATTCAGTCCGTCTCAGTGTGAATTGCCTATTAGACATAAAACCTCATGACGGAAAATGTTTGTAAGACCAAGTTCCAACGTGTGATTTGTGAAACGGTATCGAAATGGAGCCAATGTATGTATGCCATACATTAGCACTGATTCCTTAAAGATGGAGTGCCGTGATGTTTTTATTTTTTTATGAGGTGACAGTACTTCATTAGACCACCGGTGTGGTTGTTATGTGAAATAATGTCTTCCCTTTGTATTTAGGGTTTCTTCCTGGAGTCTGAAACCTTTACAGTCAAACGTGCCAATGATGATATAGTAACATCACAATATTATACCCTCCCCTAACCCCTCCCCCTTTATCATACAACAACAGCTGTGGGTGCGGCTTCAGTTCAGGTAGATCACCACCCATCAGGCAAATCAGGCATACTTAATAAACAGGTGGGCGTGTCCACATAGAAACAGCATTTTAAATACTGTACACTTTTTTGAAAAGATTATTCCTCCTTATAAGGAGGAATAGGACCTGATGATCATGTTTTAGGGTCCCGGCACTCCATCTTTAACAATCATCACTGCTATTCTACATACCGTCGACCGGGTGAATAAATCACAGATTGAGGCTTTAACCTCGAGTTGAAATATCCACAGCGATTCGGGTTTTATGGAAGATGCTTCTGCAATCTGCACGTATTGCACATTTGACTATAATTTAAATACTCTTATCTTAAAATAATAACCGAAAATAGCTTATATACGAGCTCTCAATGCGTCGCAGAGTTTGCAGTTGACACACATCACCCTGACTTCTATGGACTCCAAATGACCCAAATCAGTCGTGGCGACTGAGGTCTTTCATCCATGAGAGGAGAGCCCTGGCGCTACTAGCAGTGTGTATAATAATGCCAAAATAAAACAAAACCAGCAGAGCAGCAGCAGCACCCACCTCCTCTTCTCTCCTCCTGGACTCCTGGGCAGAGCCTCGATCTCCATCGGTCCGCAAGCGGAAGCCGGGACAGAACTAACGACTGGCATGGCGGACCACGCGCCTCTGGACGACGGAACCTGAGGAGAGAGAACGTTTTGTACTCCTGATCCATATAGGGCTGTCCATTACACATTCACACTTTGTCCTAATCAAACATTACATTCCCATTGACAATGAATGGACAATTTTATGTCATAGTGTAAACACAAACATTGCATAACACAAACATTGATGACGAAGGCCAGAATGAGATAATGTATGATGATGTACGATTATAAGAGCGCTCCTCACTTCACATGGGTGTGATTATTTTCTTTCCAAAAAAATGCACAAAATAGTGGAAATAGTTCATCTACAATCTGACATCAACAAGTGACTTGTTGTAAGCTTGTAGATCTGCTATTTCGGATTTTCGTTTTGCTTGAAAGTTTATGGAAATATTACAATATGGAAACGATTGACGATTATGCAAAAAATTATAGCGATTATCTCAAATAATTGCGATTAGAAGATTATGTAATAACTGTGACAGACCTACTGATCCAGGCTCTGATCTCAGGAGGTCTGGTACCTTACCTTGTCTTTGCTGGGGTTGACACCATTGTTGTGTGACAGGGCCCTGGAGAGGCAAGGAGAGCGACATTCATAATTTAGCATCATTTTTCTTTTTTTGTATACTGTATACTGACTTAATAATAATGCATGTGCTACTAAAACACATTTAAAATATTGTTTTTGAGTTGTATTAAGTTGGTTTTTAGTTGCATGCATTCCACACATTCAATAGCGCTGGACCACACATGATATCATCAACTTGCGAAGATGAATAAACTATTTAAGGTGCTTTTAATAAGTGTCTTAAGGCATATATGTCTTATATGCCAGGGATGCTTCTCCATCATTCAATTCATTGAAAAGATAATTGATGGAATTCTCACTAAATAATGGATAGTTGCAGCTTCCGCTGCCAATGTATTAACCATTATGTATTCAAACAGTCCCCAGGCTTGTTACGGAGGGAAGGCTGTGCAATCAAAGGTGATTGAATAGCCCTGGAATGCTCCCATTCATCTTTTCAATGGGTTGACTCAACTGATCCCAAGAGAGCTTTTACAGTATGAATTACATCACCATCGTTAGCCCACACGCGTAACCCTGGTAACAAAAGACTACCTTAGTAACAAGATTATAGCTGGGTCTTATGATCAGACTGGATGACTGTGTGTGTGTGTGTGTGTACACTAGAGATCTGAATAAGATTGATCATGACAAGTCTTGCATTTATACTGTAGACAAAAGGAATTATCTCTGATGTTCACACACACACACACACACACACACACACACACACACACACAATGATTTGTCTCTTCTTATGTGTGCCATTACTGGCTTATAAGATTAAGCTCACTTAATTAATTCATACTGTAATCATCTTGGACAGTCATATTGACACTTTCAGAAAGAGGTGAGCCAAGACTAATTTTTCAACACAAAAAATGCTCCATTTACGTATGTATGGAAACTCTTTTAATTTTATTATTGATTCAATTAATTAAAAAAAAACCTGAAAAAAATTAAAATAATATTAAAAACAAAATATAGGAAACAACAAAAAAGTAACGCATAATTTTCTTTGTCTGCGAGCCACAAATGGGCCCACTGTTTGGGAAACTTTAAGCAAATGAACTCTAGCCTCCAAAATCTGGGCACGTCATAGTAGGACATAGGACAAACATTCAGGTGTTTTGTTGTGAGCTTATTTATATTGGCTCTTTTTTGCAACAACGCAGTGAGTGAGAGAGAGAGAGAGAGAGAGAGAAAGAGAGAGAGTAAAGTCATAGGGCCGATTCATACTCCTATTTTAGAGCCGAATAAAAGTCGGTTCGGCGCTGTAGAGCCTACAATTTGACGTCATTTGAGGTTCGGGGGGCGGGTACCGTCCTAAAGTCGGCTCTTCGGTGCTACTGAAAATCTCTGACGAGCCGAAATCATTTCGGCACTACAGCGCCGAAACAGCGGTAAAATAGGAGTATGAAATGAATCGGCCGGTTACTCTGTAACATTCATTTTAGTTGTCTTTTTGGCGACACCTCTTATGGCTCCGTTGTCATTATCTTATATCTATCTTATATCTACGGTATATGAAAGCTCAAAATTGTCGGAAACGTGTAAAAACACATGAATTAATACATTTCCGGTACCAGCGTAATTTCCGCGACAAGATTATCCAAAATCAATTTTGTTTAATTGAAACCATTTACACAGTATTGACTGTAAGGGGCTAAGGGCCAAAAATTACATCATAACAGTTCTGTTCCCATAACACTGTGTTCAGATAGCAGGGTACTCACTCGTAGGGTTTGTGTGGACCTGCAAAAAAACACAGAGAGAACAAACAGTGAGTTTAAATTGTACAGATAAGCACTACTAGAGCATGGTCATAAAAGAATGATAAGATGGGAAATTCCTTGTCCTGTGTGTGTGTGTGTGTGTGTGTGTGTGTGTGTGTGTGTGTGTGTGTGTGTGTGTGTGTGTGTGTGTGTGTGTGTGTGTGTGTGTGTGTGTATAAAGCGCCTGTATTGTCTCTGTCGGGTGGAAACCTCATAATTATGTCCAAAACTATTACTTTTCAAGATTCAAATTAAGAAAATAGCAAAAGTAGCAGATCTACAAGCTCAAAACGATGTTTGAGAACCACTCATTTAGAAGGCATTTTGTGGGATGTGTGAGCAGCTCACCTCTCTGCATGGTTCTTCTGGAATAGCGTCGACTGGGCCGCCTCTCGAAGGAGGCTGACCGCCGCGCTTTGTTGCCCTTGGTGGTCTGGTATTCCGTCTTCCCACTGTGCACACGCAACACGCACACGCAAATTCATCTTAAATTACAGGGCATTCATATAAAAACTTTCATAAGCTTATTCCAATTGCGACCTTTGGTCGCAGGTAACTATGGAATTGTGCATTTCCCGTCAGTGTGTTGGTTGGTTGGTCACCCCAGGTGAAAGAGCATGTGACATCACGTGACATCATCAGGGCCCTGGCCTTCCCCATCCATCCTTCCTCTTCGATGTCTCCCTTTTGACTGATACCTGTCCATTTAAACTCTAGACAGGCCTGCCCCAAAGTTATTAGTGCAGCCTGTACACTCAAGACACTAACCCCGCTTCCACCCGTAGATCTCCATATATGGAGCTGACCTGTTCGGACATTCTATATGTTGATCTGACCTCATCAAACCCTGTACAATCATGACACGCTCCATATATGACCAGTACATAATTCTGACCCCCCATTCCAAAGCGCCAGCGCTCGCCGAGCAGTCTGCTGTCACCCAGGCGGATACGTGCACACGACCTCAGGCGTCTTACTGGTAATATTAATTATAAAAAACATATAATTGGGTTCAAAACCCAACGATATCCTGATCCGATGCAGAACCTACAGACTAACTAACTTTACATCTGTTCAGTCGATGCAAGCAATCCTGCAGTCTGTGCAATCTCACAGAGTGCTTGTGCAGAGACAGAGCAGATCTAGAAATGTACAGTACATTATCGCTGGACGTGACCAAACAGGCAGTCCAGATGACACCCAGTGAACTCCATGTCCATCCAAGCGATGACCTCTCAGGAACCAACCATACAGTTAAACTAACAACAGCACACACACACACACACACACACAACACAGACAGAGACAGAGACAGAGACAGAGACAGAGACAGAGAGAGCGAGAGGCTGCCACTGCTTATCCAACTGGCTAATGTTTAAACACAGAGTGTTCCGCTGCAGTATGTTTGACAATGTAGAGTTTTAGACTGATAATGTATAAGCTACTGTGAGTGGATTAGTGTCTGCACAACACCAGCACACGCCAAATGGGTATGCCATGTTTGAGGAAGAATCTGTCTCGCATGTGTGTATGTATGACAGAAAACCGCATCGAAATGCAAAAGGAGTAGAATTTCTCCACCATGTAGCCTGACTTTATATGTATGTGAATGAGTCTGAACATCGCCCCAAAATGCCCATGTACAGTATATGAATCTAGACAACAAGCTTTTCTAAACTCATCCCACATCTGAACCCCAAACTTATAGGAAATGTCAAATGTGGCATTAAATAATAAGTATATGCGTGCAACAAGCTGTCAGAACCTCACTTCTGGCTCCCCATTGCAGCTGGAACTGCAGACTCTTTCCAACATTTCTCGCCGTAATCTGAAGACTCACCTATTCAGACTCCACTTTAGCACGTAGCATTTGCCCTAGCCGTGACAACATTGCAGACAGTTAAAATGTACATATTTAGGTTAATTTGTTGACCTGGCATCCTATAGTTTGTATAGTTCCAATGTTTTACATTATAATGCTTAGACTGATTATATATTCTTGGTTTACCTATGATCCTAGATTACCACTTCTATGCATTTGATGTATTGCCTTGCCTACTGTAAATCACTCTGGATTAAGAGTGTTTTCTGAACTCCTAAATTGTAAGTATGGGTGTGCGTCACCTGTATCTGAACCGTGAGCCCATGCGAATGAAGCCGGAGCGGGCAGAGTTCTTCTGCACCGGTCCCCTCAGCCTGAAGAACGCATGGTGCTCCACAGCACACTTCCACAGGTGCTTGCAGGCCTTGGGGTGGTCCATCCTGAAGACAAACGTATGCTCCTGCTCTTTACCCTGTGGGAGAGATGGGAGGCTAGGCTGTGACTTGAAGCTAAATATTCATCTCATACTGCCTTGCATGTACAATATCCAGCCACTGTTGGACAGAAACCTCTTATCTCCGTATTTGTTTTTTTATTTGTTTAATAAATTAACGCCCTACAATGTAGGGCGTTCATTTACGAAAATAATAAAATAAAAATCATGTAGGGCCTACATGAAATAGAAGTAAATGCACAAGCGTTGGAGCTTGTGGAAAATAATCGTTTTGAACTCATATATTTGCTACTTTAGCTATTATTTTTATTTGAATTTTGAAAGGTAACAGTTTTAGACATGAGGTTTCCACCCTACAGAGACGATTATTTTTGGGGTTGAACATCGTTCCGAATGGCACAGCGTCTCTCAACACTTATATTCTGCATTTATTGATTACCACAGGATCAAGTTGAGAATACATTACACAGTAAACATAAACAATCAAATACAAAAAAATATATCATAAAAATGTATGGAGTGAGTGCATGTGCAGCTTGGCTCGTTAAATGTGAAGTATCAATACTGCAATCTAGAAATACTCTGTTCCAAGTAAAAGACCAGAATTTAAAAAGTACAAAGTACAAAACTGCTGGCATCAAAATGTACTTAAAGTACCAAAAGTACTCATTATGCAGAACATCGGCTAGCACAGCAAAAAAATAACTGAAACCGATTGGTGGATTTGAACAGTAGACTGCCCTAAAGAGATGATTAACTCCTGGGTCGAAAGGTCGAAAATGTAACTCAGAAAAGGAGAGACAAAGAAAAGTTAACTCTAACTCACCACCACCCCTCCCTCACACCTACTCTAACTCACCACCACCCCTCCCTCACACCTACTCTAACTCACCACCACCCCTCCCTCACACCTACTCTAACTCACCACCACCCCTCCCTCACACCTACTCTAACTCACCACCATCCCTCCCACCTACTCTAACTCACCACCACCCCTCCCTCACACCTACTCTAACTCACCACCATCCCTCCCACCTACTCTAACTCACCACCACCCCTCCCTCACACCTACTCTAACTCACCACCACCCCTCCCTCACACCTACTCTAACTCACCACCACCCCTCCCTCACACCTACTCTAACTCACCACCACCCCACCACCCCTCCCTCACACCTACTCTAACTCACCACCACCCCACCACCCCTACTCTAACTCACCACCACCCCACCACCCCTCCCTCACACCTACTCTAACTCACCACCACCCCACCACCCCTACTCTAACTCACCACCACCCCACCACCATCCCTCCCACCTACTCTAACTCACCACCACCCCTCCCTCACACCTACTCTAACTCACCACCACCCCTCCCTCACACCTACTCTAACTCACCACCACCCCTCCCTCACACCTACTCTAACTCACCACCACCCCTCCCTCACACCTACTCTAACTCACCACCACCCCACCACCCATCCCTCACACCTACTCTAACTCACCACCACCCCTCCCTCACACCTACTCTAACTCACCACCACCCCTCCCTCACACCTACTCTAACTCACCACCACCCCTCCCTCACACCTACTCTAACTCACCACCACCCCTCCCTCACACCTACTCTAACTCACCACCATCCCTCCCTCACACCTACTCTAACTCACCACCATCCCTCCCTCACACCTACTCTAACTCACCACCATCCCTCCCTCACACCTACTCTAACTCACCACCACCCCACCACCCCTCCCTCACACCTACTCTAACTCACCACCACCCCTCCCTCACACCTACTCTAACTCACCACCACCCCACCACCCCTCCCTCACACCTACTCTAACTCACCACCACCCCTCCCTCACACCTACTCTAACTCACCACCACCCCACCACCCCTCCCTCACACCTACTCTAACTCACCACCACCCCACCATCCCTCCCTCACACCTACTCTAACTCACCACCACCCCACCACCCCTCCCTCACACCTACTCTAACTCACCACCACCCCACCATCCCTCCCTCACACCTACTCTAACTCACCACCACCCCACCATTCCTCCCTCACACGACACCTACTCCCACTTCTGTTCTTTTCATGCACTTTAAAATTCTTCCATGGGTTAAAGACATACTTTAGATTCTAGGTATCATCAACAAACTCACAATTAGCTAAAAAAGCTCAAAACAAGTCACATCGTGCCACATTTCAAGTTTGTAGATCTGCTACTTTTGATGCACCACCATAATAATCAGAGTTGTGCATTTGTGCGCACATGTGTGTGTGTGTGTGTGTGTGTGTGTGTAGGAGAGCTGCACATACCAGACATGCCTGAGGGAGTAGACTACTTTATTACCTCGGCCTTGCATGCACACACACACACACACACACACACACACACACACACACACACACACACACACACACACACACACACACACACACACACACACACACACACACACACACACACACACACACACACACACACAATACTCTCACTCTTTCATTTGTGAAACAAAGCCCTTTTATTAGGACTGAGATCCGTATGCAGCTATGAAACTATGTGGACAGAAACCCAAGAGGAGGCGATACCATCTGACACAAACACACTGGGACAAAAAGAAACACGTGTGCCGTTTGTCACATTCCTCACAACGTTGAGAAGGAGAAATAGATGTTCCAACAAGACGTGGACATGATTTAAACTTGACCTGCGCATAATAACCAACAACAGACGAGAACATTCAGTGACTTCTTTGCTAATCTATTATCTACCAGTCTATCGGTAAACGAGAATGACTCAGTCATAATTGCCAGCTGCAGCAAGCTCTCTTGATGAACATCTACAGTATAATCAGTGTGTGCCACAGCCAATTCAATATGCAGCCCATACGGCTTCACGTTGCAGCGTTCAATATGCAGCCCATACGGCTTCACGTTGCAGCGTTCAGAGTATGCAACCCATACGGCTTCACGTTGCAGCGTTCAATATGCAGCCCATACGGCTTCACGTTGCAGCGTTCAATATGCAGCCCATACGGCTTCACGTTGCAGCGTTCAATATGCAGCCCATACGGCTTCACGTTGCAGCGTTCAATATGCAGCCCATACGGCTTCACGTTGCAGCGTTCAATATGCAGCCCATACGGCTTCACGTTGCAGCGTTCAATATGCAGCCCATACGGCTTCACGTTGCAGCGTTCAATATGCAGCCCATACGGCTTCACGTTGCAGCGTTCAATATGCAACCCATACGGCTTCACGTTGCAGCGTTCAGAGTATGCAGCCCATACGGCTTCACGTTGCAGCGTTCAATATGCAGCCCATACGGCTTCACGTTGCAGCGTTCAATATGCAGCCCATACGGCTTCACGTTGCAGCGTTCAATATGCAACCCATACGGCTTCACGTTGCAGCGTTCAATATGCAGCCCATACGGCTTCACGTTGCAGCGTTCAATATGCAGCCCATACGGCTTCACGTTGCAGCGTTCAATATGCAGCCCATACGGCTTCACGTTGCAGCGTTCAATATGCAGCCCATACGGCTTCACGTTGCAGCGTTCAGAGTATGCAACCCATACGGCTTCACGTTGCAGCGTTCAATATGCAGCCCATACGGCTTCACGTTGCAACGTTCAATATGCAGCCCATACGGCTTCACGTTGCAGCGTTCAATATGCAGCCCATACGGCTTCACGTTGCAGCGTTCAATATGCAGCCCATACGGCTTCACGTTGCAGCGTTCAATATGCAGCCCATACGGCTTCACGTTGCAGCGTTCAGAGTATGCAACCCATACGGCTTCACGTTGCAGCGTTCAATATGCAACCCATACGGCTTCACGTTGCAGCGTTCAGAGTATGCAACCCATACGGCTTCACGTTGCAGCGTTCAGAGTATGCAACCCATACGGCTTCACGTTGCAGTGTTCAATATGCAACCCATACGGCTTCACGTTGCAACGTTCAATATGCAGCCCATACGGCTTCACGTTGCAGCGTTCAATATGCAGCCCATACGGCTTCACGTTGCAGCGTTCAATATGCAGCCCATACGGCTTCACGTTGCAACGTTCAATATGCAGCCCATACGGCTTCACGTTGCAGCGTTCAATATGCAGCCCATACGGCTTCACGTTGCAGCGTTCAATATGCAGCCCATACGGCTTCACGTTGCAGCGTTCAATATGCAGCCCATACGGCTTCACGTTGCAGCGTTCAGAGTATGCAACCCATACGGCTTCACGTTGCAGCGTTCAATATGCAACCCATACGGCTTCACGTTGCAGCGTTCAGAGTATGCAACCCATACGGCTTCACGTTGCAGCGTTCAGAGTATGCAACCCATACGGCTTCACGTTGCAGTGTTCAATATGCAACCCATACGGCTTCACGTTGCAACGTTCAATATGCAGCCCATACGGCTTCACGTTGCAGCGTTCAATATGCAGCCCATACGGCTTCACGTTGCAACGTTCAATATGCAGCCCATACGGCTTCACGTTGCAGCGTTCAGAGTATGCAACCCATACGGCTTCACGTTGCAGCGTTCAGAGTATGCAACCCATACGGCTTCACGTTGCAGCGTTCAGAGTATGCAACCCATACGGCTTCACGTTGCAGTGTTCAATATGCAACCCATACGGCTTCACGTTGCAACGTTCAATATGCAGCCCATACGGCTTCACGTTGCAGCGTTCAATATGCAGCCCATACGGCTTCACGTTGCAACGTTCAATATGCAGCCCATACGGCTTCACGTTGCAGCGTTCAGAGTATGCAACCCATACGGCTTCACGTTGCAGCGTTCAGAGTATGCAACCCATACGGCTTCACGTTGCAGTGTTCAATATGCAACCCATACGGCTTCACGTTGCAACGTTCAATATGCAGCCCATACGGCTTCACGTTGCAGCGTTCAGAGTATGCAACCCATACGGCTTCACGTTGCAGTGTTCAATATGCAACCCATACGGCTTCACGTTGCAACGTTCAATATGCAGCCCATACGGCTTCACGTTGCAGCGTTCAATATGCAACCCATACGGCTTCACGTTGCAACGTTCAATATGCAGCCCATACGGCTTCACGTTGCAGCGTTCAATATGCAGCCCATACGGCTTCACGTTGCAACGTTCAATATGCAGCCCATACGGCTTCACGTTGCAGCGTTCAGAGTATGCAACCCATACGGCTTCACGTTGCAGCGTTCAGAGTATGCAACCCATACGGCTTCACGTTGCAGTGTTCAATATGCAACCCATACGGCTTCACGTTGCAGCGTTCAGAGTATGCAACCCATACGGCTTCACGTTGCAGCGTTCAGAGTATGCAACCCATACGGCTTCACGTTGCAGCGTTCAGAGTATGCAGCCCATACGGCTTCACGTTGCAGCGTTCAATATGCAACCCATACGGCTTCACGTTGCAGCGTTCAGAGTATGCAGCCCATACGGCTTCACGTTGCAGCGTTCAATATGCAGCCCATACGGCTTCACGTTGCAGCGTTCAGAGTATGCAGCCCATACGGCTTCACGTTGCAACGTTCAATATGCAGCCCATACGGCTTCACGTTGCAGCGTTCAGAGTATGCAACCCATACGGCTTCACGTTGCAGCGTTCAGAGTATGCAACCCATACGGCTTCACGTTGCAGCGTTCAGAGTATGCAGCCCATACGGCTTCACGTTGCAGCGTTCAGAGTATGCAACCCATACGGCTTCACGTTGCAGCGTTCAGAGTATGCAGCCCATACGGCTTCACGTTGCAGCGTTCAATATGCAGCCCATACGGCTTCACGTTGCAGCGTTCAGAGTATGCAGCCCATACGGCTTCACGTTGCAGCGTTCAATATGCAGCCCATACGGCTTCACGTTGCAGCGTTCAATATGCAGCCCATACGGCTTCACGTTGCAACGTTCAATATGCAGCCCATACGGCTTCACGTTGCAGCGTTCAATATGCAGCCCATACGGCTTCACGTTGCAGCGTTCAATATGCAGCCCATACGGCTTCACGTTGCAGCGTTCAGAATATGCAACCCATACGGCTTCACGTTGCAGCGTTCAGAGTATGCAACCCATACGGCTTCACGTTGCAGCTAACTATTTGTCAGATGGGGGTCCGCAGCCAAATACAAATCAAAAGGTTTGAGAACCACTAGACTAGACTATGTTCCAGGCTGTATTACAGTGCATGCATGCCTTGAGTTTGAATTTAATGTGTGTGTGCGTGTGCGTGCGTGTTTTACCTGTTCGTCATCCTTTACCTGCTCGTCATCCTCCACCACCACGAGGGTCAGCTTGCTCTTCTTAAAGTCCAGTCGGGTGATCTTCGGCCTGTGATAAAACAATGCTTTAGCTTTTTACCACTTTATTATTTTAAAATTTAGCTATTGAAAATAGCAGATCTACACGCTCATAGGGCATCACCAAGTGCCGTGCTATGAGCCTGTATATCTCCTCTATTTTTGAAAAATAGTGAAAACGTGTGCAAATCTTTGAACACCGGTATATATTATTTCACAGCAAATGTTTTTAACTCATATCTTTGCTGTCACGAGACATTTCGGGGGTCCCCAGCCCAAAATGTTGAGAACGCTGAATATAGTGCTTAGTGCTTACACCAGTGTAGGTACAGTAGTAGAACATGCTTACACATGCACTTAAAAGTGAATGCACAAGCAAGCACGCCAAGCACACACACGTACCAAAAAAAGAGTCCTATCTTGGTTTCTCCTTCAAACACCAGAACACCAGTGGGGGTCAGACCCAGACTGTACTCATTGCCATCCCTGGCCTGCGGGCATGAGCGAGAGAGAGAGAGAGAGGAGAATGTTATCATGTATTCCTCTACATCCAGAGGACTTCCGGTCTTTCATCAGCAGCACTTAACTACTTCCCATTTGACCTGTGTCAAGCTTTGATGTTAGTGTGCGTCTACTATAATGTGTGCACGTGCACGGGTACACTGGAATGAGTGTATGTCTGTGTGCGTGCATGCGTGCGTTACCTTAACCATGTGCATGTCTACCCCGTACATCTCCAGCCACTTGGCCTTGTTCAGGTAGTTAATCTCTGCCTGGGCTGGCATCTGACCTCTGGAGGGGGGGGGGGGGGGAAGAGAGAGAGAGAGAGAGAGAGAGAGACAGGCAGTCAGAAAGAGAGTGACGGAGAGAGAACAATGGAAGAAAAAACAATGATCACACAATGATCACAAATAAAAAATGATGATGTAAGATGTCATCCCTATTGAAGCCAAACTCCATGACCTACAGGTGCTGCAAGTGAGCCGTGATGAATATCCCACCCCTTGTCTCTAGGAAGTGTGTCCTCGCAGAGCGTACGGAGAAGTAGGTTACCATTACCGACCCGACAGATTTATCACCCAAATCATCCTCTGGGCTTAACCGTTATCTCTCTACTGGAAAAGGCAAGGTTGTGTCAGTCTGCTCTCTAAAGCAGGTGATGAAGGTCTGAGGCCAGTTTACTGCAGTGCAACAGCCAGTAGTAACTGGTCTGAGACCAGTTTACTGCAGTGCTTACTGGTTTTCATCGAATAACGAAACTTTTAAACTGACAGTATTGTGGCAGTATTCGTTTTGATAAATTTCATCCAATTTGGAGAGAGAACCCCACATAGATAACGTATTCGCTTCAATCTTATTTAAAATGTTATACGTGTAATTGCGTATATATATTTGTTTTCCTAATTTTATCTTTATTTTGTTTACTAAAGCACTAGAGACGGAGGGACCCCTGTTACTGAACGAACACTATAGGAAGGAATGATTACTATCGGAATATGGAGCAATTTAAAACATATTTTAATAATCCCTTTCATTTAACTGTAAGGATTTTACTGTATGCCACGAGAGGCTCCATAAAGCCTGATCTGGTATGTATAAGGTCCATGTGTTTTGCATTTGCAGAGAGCTAGTGAGTTGATATATCACAACATTCCTTGGTGAATCCAGACTAGAGTTCATGTTCAGTAGGCCATACTTGGGGTGGAGGAACACAGCACCCTTTTGTATGATTCTTGGTTAGGAGATCTTGTGTGATTACCGCGTATAATGTAACCAAATATATACACTTGTAATTAAATGAACAACATAACTATTTAGTGAAACAATAAACAGACATTCTATGGAGAGAGAGAGAGAAGGTTTCTTCCCGACATCAACTATGTACTTAGTTGACCAGTATTATATCCCAAAGCGGTCCATACTAGGTCTGTTAATTTTTACCTTCTACTCCAAATCTCTTAACTGACAATAGCCAAGCCGATCTACAAGACAATGTACAAGCTTGTAGCTTGGCTATTTCCTGAGAATGTTCCCTGATTATGACATACCCAGAATAGGGATGGCAGGGTTCAAGTTAAATGTATACACTGTACATTACACTTAACCCATTCTGACCTGAGATCAGATTCATACGAGGTTTCCACGGGACACACACTGGTCTGATTAACCCATTCTGACCTGAGATCAGATTCTAAAAATGTCAGTCGTTCTTCGAATTTTTCAAAAATAGCAGACCTACAAGCTCGTATCGCGCCACTCGGTGGCGCGATATGAGCTTGTAGATCTGCTGTTTTTCAATAGATAAAGCATAACATGATGCCAACACCAAAATGGGTGCCCGGTCAGAATGGGTTAATGCAGATCACATGGATTAAAGCAAAAATAACGACCAGGACATTTTGTATGGCAAAGTCCTGGTCCATGTGTGCTGTGTGAAATGGTGTGAAAGGAGCGCCACACAATTTACCCAAGATGTAAAATGATGATGTTTTAGTGTTCCTGCTACTCAACATACTGTCAAACAGGTGAAGACATCACAGACAGAGGTTTTAACCTTGCTTATTGATAGGGCTGTCACGATTACAAAATTAAGTTGATGATTAATTTGATAGCAGCAGATATGACATCACTGACACATTTTTTATTCTTTTATAAATACATTTAGAAATAGTTGATCTACAAGCTTACAATAACGTGTTGTAAGCTTGTAGATCTGCCATTTCTGCTATTCTTTTAAATGTACTTACTCAAATAATCTTAAAATAATAACCGTAAATAAGTCTGTTGAGAGCTTTTAGAACGGCCATTTCCGGCCAGCTGCGCTCAACCTGCTTCCATAGAAGACATGCTGGCTTCTATATGGAATCCAAATGACTGACATCGGTCACGGCAACAGAGAACTGTAATAAACTGACTCCGTTTACCTGCACTCTTTCCACATGTTGTATATAGCCAGCTCCATGTCCTCTGTCTGGCCAGGGATGAAGCGGAACTCTGACACCAGGTCCAGACCATGTTCTGATGGGTCACAGTCACCCAGCTCAGCTGAACACACACACATACACAATGACAAAACATTCAACACACACGTTGTGTGTCTATTCGAGCTCTTTGCGCCGTTGGGGGAAAATGGTATTGGATAATAAACAGTGTCTATAAATATCAAGAGAGGAATTGGTGTAGTGTCAGCACTAATCATTAATTATATTCATACAGTATGAGAGGACCTAGACGCAAGATGGAGAGAATGTGGAACTGAGAGAGAGAGAGCAACAGAGAGCGAGAGAGAGAGAGAGAGAGAGAGAGAGAGACACAGAGAGAGCAACAGAGAGCGAGAGAGAGAGAGAGAGAGAGAGAGAGAGAGAGAGAGAGAGAGACACAGAGAGAGCAAGAGACAGAGAGAGAGAATGAGGGGAGATTAGGGGGCCTTCGAAGAGGACTGGGCACTAATGAGCTGGCATTTCCCCACAGTCAGTCAGTGTGTGTGTGTGTGTGTGTGTGTGTGTGTGTGTGTGTGTGTGTTCAGTCCCATTCTACAGAAAATTGTCCCTCTTCCCTTGAAACCAATTTTTCCCCGATATGCCATAATTCCTACTGACAGAAATTCTCCAAATGTTGCATGTCTGACTCCGAGTACAGGAAATATCTGCTCTTAACGATGTCATAAAAAGCTTGTTAATTTTGGTTTGGAGGAGAAAGCCTTAGTTATTACTACTACAACACTGTTACACCGCTAAACGTTTCTATGGAGACAGTCCGAAATCGCTGTGGACCACTGATTTTGATTGGGGCCCGAAGCGGATTGGACAGCTTGAACATCTGCCATTTTTGAAGATTCTTTAAAAAAATTGAATAATTTCACATAAATCTTTTCCCTCTACCTACAAGCTGACACAACAAGTTGTAAGTGTAAATAAAATCAGGTTCAATGTTGCCGGGCATTTGGGGAACAAATACAATTCCAACCCCATAAGCTGACAGTTGGCCAATATTGTTTTATGGTAGAATTTAGTTAGCAATGAAATATTGAATCACTCGAGGCTAGAAATAGCCCCAGAAACCTCAATATTACAAACAATAAATCTTTTTCTTTATTTAATAAACAAGTTGGGGAAAATGGACAAACAACATTAAAGCAATTTGCCCTTTAGTGACCCATCAGAAATTGGCCTCGACATTGGATATCGATTCAAATGCTTAACCCATTGACGCCTGGTGCAACGTATACGTTGTTCTACCCTTGATGCTGGCGCGCTCTCTGTGTCTCATCAGCTATTGCTATACATGTAGCAACATAACTATTTAAAAAAGAAATCATCAGAATTTGAAGGTTTTCAGAAACCTTAGGTCAGGCCCTAGATTAGAAGGCGTTCCCAGATTCGGCCTCAGGCATCAATGGGTTAACACCAGCGATGCAAGCGAGCGAGAAAATCTCATTAGAATACATGTTTTTCAATGAGACTGTCCTGACCCACCGCGAGCTACAATTTATTGGTAATTTGATTGGTTCAGGCCATGTAATGGCCGACGCTCCATATCAGGACAGTTTTTCACGGGATATCACCGTCGGAATGCTTGCTCCTGGCCTGTGCAGATGAGGTGTAAGACAGAGGAGGCCTTTAAATCTTACCACACCCAGTCTTTATTTCCCCCTGATGAGAGGAGTGATAATAGGACAAAGAATTTAATAAGCCATATCAGCCCTCAGAGTGTGTGTGTGTGTGTGTGTGTGTGTGTGTGTGTGTGTGTGTGTGTGTGTGTGTGTGAGTGGGTGTGTCGGGGGGGTGGGGGGGGGGGGGGGGGGTGTCACTGAGCATTGCTTACCCTGCAGTGAGAAGGCAGCAAGTTCCACCGCCGTCTCAAATGGACATTCTAACCTGAACACACAAAGACACAAGTCAGTCACACAAACAACGATGGCAATGCAACCCAAATGTCTATGTCTCTGCATGCCCTTCTTTCTCTACCTTCACCAAAACCACAACAACACTAATTCCATTGTAGTAAAAAGTTAAGTTAATATTTCCAAAGACATGGCCTTTCCATAAACATGCAAGGCTCTTACAGTAGTGTGGGGCACTGTCTAGTGATGCAACAGATATAGTCGAGGAGTTGTGAGCTTGTAGAATGGCTATTTTCACAATGTTTGCCGCAAGTGACTAATTCCTGCGCCAGTTGCCGTGGGCTGCCCTGCGCCCACCCGACAGACTGTATCAAATATGATTGACTGACTATCATAAACGATACAGAGACACATCCCCAACAATATCGCAGACACGGTTTGTTTATTTTTGGACCACACGGTTTGTTTATTTTTGGACCACAATTCTTATATGAGACAATTTAAGATGACCCCATGTTATTCTCCAACTTCAGTGAACCAGGGGATGAGCGATTGCATCAGGACTTTGGCTCTATACTAATAGTATAACGCTTTACAAACCAACACTATCATCTATATTATTTAGCGCTTGTTGTACAACTTCAGCATTGCCTGGCTGTCATGCTGTGGAACAGTGCAGATTAATGTTCTTCTCTCGCAGCTCGCGCTGTCATCCTGTCGAGAATGGGGAGGCGGTTGGGCGTGCGGAAGTGCACGGCAACTGGTACGAGAATTAGTCACTCGCTTCTGGGCCGCTTCCCCACTTCCTTCCCAAGTTACTGTAGTAATTAAGGCTCTGTTCCATTTAGTGTACACTACAAGACCCCCAAAACTGAGTGTACAAATGGAACCAAAATGTCTCTGTAAGGGTCCATTTGGTTCCATTTGTACGCTCTCAGAGTTACAGACCCGTACAGGGCCATTTGGAAACCACTCAAGGACACTTTGAGTGTACCAGAGTATTTCCAGTGAGCCAACACGCACAATAGCAGCACCCTGACTCTGTTTGACCAGAATGGAACAAAGCCTTCATTAGTATCATCGGTAAGTAGGGAAGGGGCCTGAACCCCAGTTTCGAAACCACTGATCTGCAGTACTTACTTGCCGCTGAGAAGGTCTTGCTTTAGCTGTAACACGAACAGGTATCTGCCACAAGAGAATGGCTAGGTTAAGATACATGCAAGCAATGACACATTAACATAATCAACTGAAATATAATGGATGGAAGAGGGGGAAAAAGGGAGAAACTGCTCTGTTCCAACACTGTATGTTTTCTAAGCCAAAGCACCTATACATCTTCAATGTGAAGAGATAAACCGACCTCACTCATAGCATTTATTTGTTTACGTTTCCTTTTCTTTACTTCAAGCAGAAAACCAAATAAAAACAGGACTTTCTTCAAGAAATGATGGTTTCTTGAATACCATAATTATAGGTTATGAGATCACCTATAGTCCTAGACTATAGACTGCATGTCAACAACAGAAAAATAATAATACAAATGCCGTAACGCCACCAATCACTCTTAGGTTTTTGAACAGTGTGTTTGAATTGAACAGAATTGCTATTGGCATGCATGTGACACTGCAGTAGGGCAATAAATTACGAAAACAAAAAGTTAGAATACAAGGAGGTTTCTGCCCAACAGGGACGCTATGCATACATATTACATGCTTGAGTGTAGTCATGTGGCGAGTGTGCCCTCAAGACTGTGTGTGTGTGTGTGTGTGTGTGTGTGTGTGTGTGTGTGTGTGTGTGTGTGTGTGTGTGTGTGTGTGTGTGTGTGTGTGTGCCTACCTGGTGAGCTCCTCGTGTAGGTTGTTGGGTTCTGAGGAATAGAACTTGACTCTCAGGTGTAGGCAGTATGGAGGACCGACTGACAAAAACAACATGGATGGATTGGATAGACAACATTTGAGTTGTGTCGATACAAAACAGAAATGCACACATGGATCCTATGTGAGTATAGGCGTGGGCGATATGGAAACATAAATCAATTTATTTTCAAAAGATGTTCAAGTAGCACAATACAATCACAATATTTTTTTTCATGTGGGGTCACATGTCACATTTTGTATATCCATCACGATATCGCCCACCCCTGCATGAGTAACGTACGTAAGTATTGGGCAGAGGAAATAAATAGGGAGGTCATTACGTTTAGTCAACATTCAATACAGTGATTTTTGGTAAACTGGCAGACAGAACAATGACATGCAATAGAACACACTTGCTCGCACATACAGTATTAGTACAGACAAGAGTAAGTTGAAGTGGTCGCTCAAGATACAATTACAACAGTGTGAGAGAGAGTGTGTGTACTGTGAGTGACTGAGTGTGTGTGTGTATGGGGCAGGTACACTTACTTTTGACTTGCTTTTTGATGCTTTTCGTGACGTCCAGCCAATGCTGAAACAAGACAAGTGTGATAACATTCATTCATGAGAATTATTTAGCAGCAGTAACAGACCGTGCAGAGATACAGTACATTCATGGGAATTCACACACACACACACACACACACACACACACACACACACACACACACACACACACACACACACACACACACACACACACACACACACACACACACACACACACACACACACACACACACACACACACACACACACACACACACACACACACACACACACACACACACACACACACACACACACACACACACACACACACACACACACACACACACACACACACACACACACACACACACACACACACACACACACACACACACACACACACACACACACACACACACACACACACACACACACACACACACACACACACACACACACACACACACAGACAGACAGAGTTTTTAAAATCCAAATCTACCCAATACCCTGAGCTTGTAGAAAGTGATTTTTCTGTGTTGGTTTAAGTAACTCCTTTGGAAGCTCAGGCTCTGTGAGGCATGAACAATGTCAAGGAGAGTGACTGTGTGTGTGTGTGTGTGTGTGTGTGTGTGTGTGTGTGTGTGTGTGTGTGTGTGTGTGTGTGTGTGTGTGTGTGTGTACGGCAGGGCTGTCGCAGAATTCTGACTCTCTCCCCCACATTCCTTACTGCAGCCCTCCCCTCCCTCTTGTGGCCTCTGCTCCCCTGCTTTACTTGCCATGTCCCTCCATCTATACCTGCCTCCGTCTCACTCTTGTGTGAGAATGAAGCTAAATAAAATCTCCGGACAGAAAATGTCATGATGATGTTTAAGCCATTATCGATGGTGTTGGTTGTTCTACAAGAAATTACAGATTGAGGCTTTAACCTTTTTGCTTTCTTGACTTTCATGACATGATTTCTGAGACCATTCCCGTTTCATGGAGGATGTGCATCTGAACATGTACTGTTTATCATTTCATGGTCATACTCTTTAATCATAAAATAACTCTTTTAATCTTTTAATCTTAAAATAATTATTTTAATCTTAAAATAACTAATAGCCGAAAATAGCCAATCTACAAGCTCACAACACGCCGTGAGCTTGTAGATCTGCTATTTTCGGTGCACGACATTGCTTTCATAGAAGACCAGCTGACTTCTATGGAATCCAAATGACTCAAATCGTTGTGGCGACTGAGAACTTGAATCCATGCATTTGCCCCCTCTTTCACTAGCCAGTAGCCACAACACTCACACTCTCTCTCCCTCTCCAAACAACTTCTTCAGTCACTCCCTCATTTCTCTGTCTCTCCCTCTCTCTCAGCCCCCCCCCCCCTCTCTCATCAGTCCAGCTCTCCTCCCTCCCTCCCTCCCTCCACGGCCCTCACAGACTATCAGTATGATCTCACTGGGACGGTGGGCGGACACACAACTTGAAAGCACTTTGCCTTCCATAGCATGGAGGCTGACTCCCGGAGACTACAATAGTCCCATGAGCAATCCCTTTTAGGCTGTGAACTGCAAGGTAAAAAAATCTCTGGCTAAAAATCTCCCACCAAGGAGCTGAATGGGGGAGAGGTTTCAAGTCTAAAGCAAAGGCTAGGGAGAGTGATAGAATGCACTGGTATGCCATTTGATGAGGTTGAATAACAAATGCAGCTGAGGCTGTAGCACAACAAAAAAGAAAATATTGCGAAATAAATAAGTTTTGTGTGTTGGTCAGAGTGTGTACTGTACTCCCCTCACACCCCCATGCTCAGTTCAGTTTAGTATTATTGAATGAGAACACAATAGCAGCTTTTCAGTACAACATGACACATATCAAAACTAGTACCACATCATGTATTTACACACATAAGTAATACATTATAGTATGATATATTATCTTCTTTGTATGTAAATGTATAATGTTTGATATATTTAAACCTAATTTATATTTTGTCGTATCTGCCATTTTCACTGTGCAGTACACCGGCGTACGAGGGCCTAGGCTATTTTTAAGACCGTTTGCTTATAATGATATGCGCCAGGGTTAATGTGGTTAATATTTCCCTCTGGTCTTATTACGTTTGCTTTGCAAACACAACCTTGCCCCTCACTCTGCCATGGCTCTTCAAACCACTTTTAATGTTGTCCACTACCTTTTTCCACTGAGGAAAACTAAGCAAAATCCCTACTACTAATTGACAAAAGCCATTACGGAGTTCGGTCCGGAGGAGCTCTTCGCCAGGGTCTCATCGCGCACACACTTGCTCCAAAAAAAGTCACATTTTCCACAAATATTAAAATCTAAATGAAAGCCAAGCTATGATGACTAAAACTAAGACTAAACTAGACTACGATGTTGGGAGGACTAGTGGAGAAGTGATCCAGTAGAACTAGCCAGAAATGCCATCTGGGAGAAGTATTTGGAGATAACAGCGATTGAAAGAAACAGATAGAACGGGTGTGGGTGCGCGCACAGTTCAAGATGGCGCGCTCCAGTCTTGTTGACAACACCTGCTAGCAATCCAATGCTAACGTGAGTAGCATCACGACTTCATCAATCAAAAGCACACAAAAAAAGACCAATTGACGAAGATCTCCGGCAATGGCGTTACATGTGTTAGCGCCGGGTTTCGAGCTTGTGGATCGGCTACTTTTGTGTAACGCTGTAGTATGATCTAGTAGGGCGTTGAATTAAGAAAAAAGAAAAAACACACAAAAATAACCGAACAAAATGTTAGAATATGAAGATAAGAGGTTTCTGTCCAACAACGACGACATGCCTGGTGGTACAACTTGGCGTGCCTATATGGTGAATTCCTTACCGGCACTTGTGCAGAGTCCATGAAGCGCAGTCCAAAGTAGTCCTTCTCCACGATGTCCAGGTGGTACATGATCTGCTCGAACAGCTCCTCGCCTTTGGCCTTTTTCTGAGCGGATACAAAAAAGAAAATGTTTGTTTTAACATTTTTACTAGAGCAGTTCTCGAAATTTGGAACCCCTGGGGTTTTAAAGATGCATTTGTCGACAGCGTACATCCATCCAGATTTCTTGTGTGTGTGTACGTCCCCATCAGGAGGCACACACAGCCATGCTGCCCAACAGTGCCACCCCAGGTCAACTAGCGGTGCTGCTGTACTCAAACGGACGGACATATATATGTTAGTTGGAGTGGTTAGGCATCGCTCAAAAAGTCACAAAAGGTAAAGAAAAGGACACCCGTGTGAAGTGAGGGGCGCTCTTATCATCGTACATCATCCATTCATTATCAATGGGAACTTTGTGCCTAGCACCCCTCAAAAAATACCATAAAAAAAGCCCTGCCCCCAAGGCAAGACACTAACACGCTAAATTAATTATACTTTTGCTGGGGATGTGCATCGCGGCCCACCCCATAGGAGCGAGTGCTTGTATAAGAGGCTCGGTCCAACCAGATACACCGGAGGATTTGGACATGTAGGGCGTGTTCGGAAATGCGCACCGGGAATGTTTGTTGAGTGTGGTGGGCGGTGACGTCACAGAGTGCGTTCAGTGTGCCTTATTTACGAACGACCACAGCTGTGACGCATTCACACGAATCACACCGGCCAACCCCATCTTCAGGGTAGGGTCGCTCAGTGCGGGCACTCGGCACACCCGGTGAGCAGCGCACTGGATTTTCGAACGACAACGCACTGAGTGCACTGAAAAAACGAACGACAAGAGAGCACAGTGTGCTTTGCAGTGTGTTCAAAGCGCATTTCCGAACGCGCCCCTAGACTCCACAGTGGTGGGGCGGGTATACCTGAACAATGAACATCTGAACAATGTTCTAGAGATCTCCACAGGACGGCAAATCGTTTTGATTGAAAATCTCATGAATTGTTTTGCTGGTATTGCTGGTGCTCTGTTTAATATTTAATAATGTAGGGGGGGGGGTAGAAAATGGGAGTGACAAGAGGATAACTGTAACGGTACGTATCCTCTCTGTCGGGTGGAAACCTCATGTTTAGGGTGTAACTGTAATGGTAGGTATCCTCTATGTCGGGTGGAAACCTCATGTTTAGGGTGTAACTAATGGTAGGTATCCTCTCTGTTGGGTGGAAACCTCATGTTTAGGGTGTAACTGTAATGGTAGGTATCATCTCTGTTGGGTGGAAAGTTGGAAACCTCATGTTTAGGGTGTAACTGTAATAGTACGTTAGTGGAAACCTCATGTTTAGGGTGCAACTGTAATGGTAGGTATCCTCTATGTCGGGTGGAAACCTCATGTTTAGGGTGTAACTGTAATGGTAGGTATCATCTCTGTTGGGTGGAAACCTCATGTTTAGGGTGTAACTGTAATAGTACGTTAGTGGAAACCTCATGTTTAGGGTGTAACTGTAATGGTAGGTATCCTCTATGTCGGGTGGAAACCTCATGTTTAGGGTGTAACTGTAATGGTAGGTATCATCTCTGTTGGGTGGAAAGTTGGAAACCTCATGTTTAGGGTGTAACTGTAATAGTACGTTAGTGGAAACCTCATGTTTAGGGTGCAACTGTAATGGTAGGTATCCTCTATGTCGGGTGGAAACCTCATGTTTAGGGTGTAACTGTAATGGTAGGTATCATCTCTGTTGGGTGGAAACCTCATGTTTAGGGTGTAACTGTAATAGTACGTTAGTGGAAACCTCATGTTTAGGGTGTAACTGTAATGGTAGGTATCCTCTATGTCGGGTGGAAACCTCATGTTTAGGGTGTAACTAATGGTAGGTATCCTCTCTGTTGGGTGGAAACCTCATGTTTAGGGTGTAACTGTAATGGTAGGTATCATCTCTGTTGGGTGGAAACCTCATGTTTAGGGTGTAACTGTAATAGTACGTTAGTGGAAACCTCATGTTTAGGGTGTAACTGTAATAGTACGTTAGTGGAAACCTCATGTTTAGGGTGTAACTGTAATGGTACGTTAGTGGAAACCTCATGTTTAGAGTGTAACTGTAACGGTACGTTAGTGGAAACCTCATGTTTAGGGTGTAACTGTAACGGTACGTATCCTCTCTGTCGGGTGGAAACCTCATGTTCAAACTGTTACTTTTCAGGATTCAAATACAAAGAATAAAACAATGCAAAGTAGCAGATCTACAAGCGTTTCTAGCTTTTGATGCCTTTGTGTGACACTGTGGAATGATGAAAACAAAACAAGTTAAAATATGTAGTTAGGAGGTTGACAGGAGGAGAAAGTCTTGAAGTGATTCAAGTTTGACAGGGCGTTTCCTCTGTGGGGGAAACTGCTGTACCAGTCTCCGCTTGGATCTCTCTCTCTGTCTCTCATCCAAAAGGCCCCAGTGCCAAGCACAGCGGCAGGGGGTTGCCGTGGTAACAGGGGTTGAAGTGCCCCAGACAACGGCAGCAGTCGAGCGCAGAGAGAAGTCTAGTGGTGGCTGTCCGGGTCACGTGACCATCTGTCTGGTCATGTGACCATCTGGCATTACACGGCAGGACAAGTGGTTAACTAAGATCTAATGCTGCCTTCTTCCCTCCTCAGTCTCTACAGATGTCTTTACTACACCTCCTTGTCTGTGCAAAGCATCACCACAATGGGACACAATTACAAACATATGCTTTTCTCTGTTGCAGGCGCCTCTACACAAGTGGTTCTCAAACTTTTGCCTGTCAAGGACCCGTGCATTGAAATATATATAATTTGTTGCTGTCGGGAGAAAACCACCTAACTCCATTTTTTTGTTTTTTTGTATTTGTTTGCATGAATCAGTGCTATTGAACACCTTTTACGTCTGGGTCCACCACCACTCATGCAAGTAATTGACCATACTGTATATACACAATACCTTTTATCTTAATAATAATAATACAAAAATACAATTTCATGAACATTTTGGAGGGACAAACGAGACCAGACCAACCGACCGACAAAAAAGAAAGAAAAAGAATAGCCAATGAATAAACGGATAAAGTGGTTAAAATTATTGTGACACTATATTACTTTTTGAGGACCCCCCTGGGTTCTACACACAGACACTTCCCTGCTGACTGCTCCTCCACCTAAACTCTACAGAGGGCAACAGTGATAGATGAGTGGATGGTACACACACACGGGTAGCAGGCCCCATGCTAGTTGGCGCAGCTGACAAAGCATCCTACAGCCCTACAGTAGCCTGGGAGGGAGCATACAAAGGGGTCATTGTGTGTGTGTGTGTGTGTGTGTGTGTGTGTGTGTGTGTGTGTGTGTGTGTGTGTGTGTGTAGCATTATTCACCAGAGGGTTTGCAGCCTCACCCCCACCAAGACAACCTGCTTCGTCTGTCTTAGTGTTACTCGGGATATTCAGGCTACATTTTCAGGTAATCTGCTGGTCGTTTTAGCTGAGAGAGTTGGTTACTGTACCATAGAATAAAGTCTGCACTGGCTAGTTCTACTGTACCATGTTGTCTTGTAACACATTGGTTCTCAAACCATTCTAACCACTACCCCCCAACATAACATGTGATTTTTGTAAGTCAGGATTCAGAATGCATTTTTAGAATCGGCCTTTAAATTGTCACTATACGATTGTAATACACTTGCACTGTATGTTGGTTTGTTTACGGTCGAGTGAGAGAACTCAGAAAACTCATTTGTTTTATGGTCCACATAAAAACAAATTATCTTGGTGCACCCTCCCAAAAGCACCCCCCTTGTTCTTAGGACTCCCGGCCCAACCCACAGGTTGAGAACAGATACTGTCCAACCTGCCAGCTGGGTAGGACAACAGGGAGTGGGAGACCGAGCGAGGGCCAGTCAAAACGTCTACACAGGACACAGAGGCACTCTAGTAGTTCTCAAACCTTTTTGTGCCAAGGACCCCCAAATTGATATTTGGCCACCCGTGGACCACCATCTGAAAATGTGTTTTGTAAGGGACCCGCCCCCCAGGAGAAGATTTATGTAAGAAAAATAATAATAAAAAGAAAATAGCAGATGTACAAGCTTGCAGCACGACACAAAGTGACATGCTCTGTTGACCTGCCACATTTTGCATTTTTATTAAAAAATGTAAATGCTGAAAAGTAACAGTTTCGGACGTATGAGGTGCACAACACAACTGTGTGTGTGTGTGTGTGTGTGTGTGTGTGTGTGTGTGTGTCCAAGGAGGACCTCACAGGCTCCCCAAACCCCACTTTGAGAATCACAAAGAGAAGAGTCTTGTTCTTGTGATTCAGCAAACGGACAACAACAAGGTGATTCATACAACAACAAGGCCTTTAAATGAACCATCTCAGTTATTCATCATCAGATACGAGGCTCATTCTGTGGCCACAACTCCTGGATGACTGCCTTTTTATGCTCCCATACTCCCAAGACAGACGGATATTTTAGACGTTAGAGTAAGTGAATCACAAGGCTGTGCACGGCTGCACGCGTGTGTGTGTGTGTGTCTGTGTGCGTGTGTGCATGTGTATTTGCATTAGCATGGCTACCGACTCACTGAGGTCTCCCTAGGAACCAACCTTGGGTGGTCACACACACGCACACACAAGCCCAGTAAAACATGTCAAGGAGCTTCATTCAGTTCCATTTTCTAGTCCAATTATTTACAACCACTTGAACATCTTTCACAAGACGCTGCCATTATGGAGCCTTAAATAGTGGAACGTTAGGGCTATTTAACCCCAATGTACAAGCTACAACCCTCTGCTTTTTTATGGGGGTCGGCAGCCAAATATTATACATATCATTTCGGAAGGTCCTTGACATGAAAGAGTTTGAGCACCACTGATTATACATACTGTAGCAACATAAGGTTTTCCGAAAACTGTTAAGATTTAACAATCGCTCTGTCTGTACTCAACAATTCAGAGTCAGAGACAAGATGGGGGTGGGAATGACACACACCTTAAGTTCCTCCCAAAGACTTAGCCTATCTATATGTGTTGATATGATAAGTGTGTTGGAGACAGAGATAGTAGAAGCATGAGGCTTTAAAAGCCTAAAGCCATGCAGTGAATCCCAGAACACCTCATCATCTCTTTGTGCTTCAGAGGTCCTAGTCTGCCACTGGGTTCATGCTTTGCTCTAGTCCAGCGGTTCTTAAACTGTTTTGGCCATGCTCCCCCTATTACCTCCTGACCTAGCTGACGCATCCCCCAACGCCCGCCCAGTCAGTCAGTCAGTCAGTCAATATATATATATATATATATATATATATATATATATATATATAGTTTACCGGTATTTATTGTGCATTATTGCACATAGCCAAAATGCATAGATAATATTAGGCCTGCCATTCCTTTCGGTTTAATTTTAGCACGCACGCACGCATGCGCACGCACGCATGCGCACGCACACACACACCTGAGGTCCCCAAGACCAAGGGGCGGGCAAAAACAACAAGGCATCTAATTAGTTGTACTAATTTGTACTAATTAGGCACAAAGCTGCTTCCCTAATCGCTGTTTTTAGTTTGCATTGCTGACGTGATGAGGAAGAAACACGGTACATTTGACTGCTATCTGGATTTTTATTAAATTATTAATCAAAAATAGCTGCAAGCTATTCACAATGTGCATGTTTTTTTCTACACGTTGTGAGCTTGTGCATTGGCTATATTGTCACTAAGCGAGACAGACCGTTGTCCAAATGAGGTAATGTCACCTGATTTTCTCTCCATTAGTTTCTTGGCTGTGGCAGAGATAGCCGACGTAAACCTACAGTACATGTAATCATTACTAAAAGAAGAGCATTGAAAACACAGAGCAACATTACCAAGTCAGACGTTGGTCTCTCTGCTGTCTTACTGAAGACATCATTAGGCTACGTGGGTGGGTTTCACGGTGGAATGACAGGTTGTAAAACAAAAAAAACGCTCTCCAGTAAGTAAGGTCAGGGGCCAAGTGAAGGCCAGACATTAAAATATATAAACTTAAACAAACGTAACCAAAAGATACGACAAGCTAATAAAAATATATAAAAAAATAAACACATTTATGCATCCAAACAAAGCATTTTCAGTGAGCTGGAAGAAGGCAGTGTAAAAACACCACAGACCTCAAGGCAGCCTGTATGCGTACATCAATTAACACCATGGGCATAATGGGACACAATAAATTCACCGCCACAGCGAGAAGAACCTAGTGAAAACAAGCCTATAAATTCCAGTGATAATGTCTAACGCTGCTATAAACGGAACCTTAAACATGTTTGATGGCTGCCTGTCCCCAGCCACCCCCTCCCCCCCAAAGACAAAAGCTCTTTTTAGGTAAACGGCGAGCATGACTAAAGTGAAAGAGAGCAAGTGAAGGGAGTGAGACGGAGAGGGAGAAGTCAGAGCTGATAACATTCCAATGGAAGGAGTACTGAGTAACAACAAACAACCCAGGTCTATCTGGAGGTGCAGCAGGCTCCATTCAATGCTGAGCAGTGACCAGTGTTGTTTTCACTAACTAAAACTAAGCCATGATAAAACTATGACTAAATATATTGACGATTACTTTGACAAATATAAACTAGACTAAAATGTTAAGGAGTGACTAGTGGAGAAGAGATTCAGTAGAACTAAAAGACAAGTAATTTTATGTTCTGAAAATAGCGAACAAATGGAACCCGTAAGGGGCCATTTGGAACCCAATCAAGGACACTTTGAGACCCACTGGTGTAGCAGTGTTTCAGGGTGAGCCAACACTGTGTCATGCACACTCAGCACCCTGACTCTGTTTGACCAGAATGGAACAGAGCCTTCATTAGTATTATCGGTAAGGTAACAAGTTGGGGCCCAAGTTCTTTCCAAAATGGCATGTATGCATAGAGTCAATCGATATGTATTTGGTCATGGACCACAATCTAAAAATGGTTTGTGCCAGGGCCCGGCAGAAGAGAATATGTGTATTTAAACGTTTCCAGTCTAACATGTCTTACGCCTGGAACGGCCTCAAAGACTGGAGAGTGTAGACAAACTGAAATGTATGCTTCTTGGGCGTTTAATACTTTTTTAGACATACAGTACTCTACTGTAATCTAGAAAATAAACCAATGCAAACAAATAAGAAAAACCTTTTCTGTGGGTTTGTGCAGAGTGCAGTTAATTATTTCTGTGCTATCTACGATTATAATCGTATACCCCCTAGGCTAGGGTACAGCATCAGCCATCCACAAACATGTTCATACCCCCCCGGTATAATCCATATATGAATGCGGGGACCGTCAATTTACCTTCTAGCATTGCTTCGGTTGCTATGGAGCTCCTCCGTCCCCACCAGCTATGGGATTTTTTTACATCCAGCTCCAAATCCAAGCAAGATTTTCAAAGCCCTGTATCTCTAAAGCTTCGAGCGCTGTCCCTGGTTAGCCGACGTGCATCCCGATGATCGTAAATCATTTGTGACTTTGTCTCGCATCGCTCTGGACATGTAACCCTTTCTGGCGAGAGCTAAGGGGTATGCGCTCACTGATAACCCGGAAATGAAACGGCGGGTCATTACAATGGGGAGTGAATGGTGGCAAGGGTTCGCTGTGCTTATGATGGGCAATTATCGATTTTGCAAAAACTGCAGTTTTTTATTTTATTTGTTGATATACTGTCAGGTGGTGGAAACCATTATGTCAAAAACTGTTACGTTTCAGGATTCAAATTCAGAGGCAGCAAATGTATAAGCTCAGAACACATTGCTTTGCACTGCGTTTGCGGATCTGCTACTTTTGTGTGACGCTGTAGTATGATCACGTAGGGTGTTAAATTATGAACACAAACAAGTTAAAATATGGCGATAGTATGGATTAAAGTAAAATAAATGTGATTTGTGAAACCTCCCCCACACTACGGTAGCTCTGTTTCCTAAACAATGAAAACAATATTATGTAAAATGTAAAATGTTTTTACTAGTCATCATGCCGTTACATACTGCCAACCAGGTGAAGAAATCACTGACTGAGGCTTTAAGTTTAAACCTTTGCTTTTATGACATACGGTATCCAAGATCATTAGGGTTTTACGGAAGATGCTTATCTGAACATATTGCTAGTTTGACCACTTCAAATGCTGCAATCTTTCAAACATAATAACCGAAAGTAGCTTAGTCTGCGACGCATCAAGAGCTTGTACAATATATAGGCTATTTTCGCTGCGCAGCATGCAGCATAGAGGTTTCTGCCTCAAAGAATGTTAGATTTAGAACAAGAGAAAAAATACCAGCAGCAAACTGGCTCACTGGAATGAGGCACGCTTGACAGCCGGAATGCCAGTTGAATTCCAAAACCAGCCATATCTTTGATAGACACACACACACACAATACTATGTATGTAAAGGTGGGTCGATTATTTTCTAGTAGAGAGAGAGAGAGAGAGAGAGAGAGAGAGAGAGAGAGAGAGAGAGAAGATACATACTGTAGGACCCAGCGGTATACATACATAGAGTCATACGAGTCCTTGGGTGGGATTCCAGGGGTCCCCCAGCTAAAATAGTTAATGTACTGTAGAATCACCATCATTTTAACCACTTCATCCAGCTATATGTTACTTATATCATGTGCACATCTGCTAATATTGAAAAGTTGTGAAAGAAAAAATTCACATACACATACAATAGATATGCTGTACATAAGTGAGGAAAGACCAAGCAGAGGAGATAAAGGAGACAAACAACATGAAAGGAGGAAGAGGGGGACGGGTGTAACCATGACGACACTCTGTTGACTGGACAGTGTGACAATCAGGTCACGTGACGGTCACAGTCATGTGATCAGGTGGCATTCGCAGAGGATCATGGAATTACGGCTGATCAACAGCACTCGTCCACACACACACACACACACACACACACACACACACACACACACACTTCTGTATTGCGCGAGAGAGAGAGAGAGAGAGAGAGAGAAGCAGAGAACGATGCATTGTAATAGAAAGAATGAAACATTTTAAAACATAACCCGACTGTCTTTATCACCTGAATTATTGTATCCCTCAGCTGCCAGATTCATACCATACCATACCATACCATACCATACCATCTTTATTTATATAGCACATTTAAATAACAACAAAGTTGTACCAAAGTGCTTTACAATAAAATAATAAAAATCACAACTTAATTTAAAAACAAACAACATTCAACTTTCACTTTTAACATAAAAAACAGCTCATACTATGCTTGGAAATGCCAAAGAATAAAGATACGTCTTGAGGCGTGATTTAAAAACCTGAAGGGTGGGGGCTTGTCTTATGTGCAGAGGCAGCTCATTCCAGAGCTTGGGAGCTGCCACTGCAAAAGCCCGGGTCCCTCTGAGCTTCAGCCTGGTTTTAGGCACCACCAGGAGAAGCTGGTCAGAGGACCTAAGGGTCCCTGTGGGAACATAAGGTAGCCAAGCAATATCATCACGGTATCCACACTCGCTTTCCGCAAAGACTTTGCCTGCTATGTTGTAGGTTTCAAAATCAAATATGCAGACGCAACGCCTGCAAATCTTGAATATGTCTGAACAGGGCTTATGTTACACACTATTTTGTATAACATAGTGGTTAAAGTTTTTAAAATAAAAAAACACTTATCTGTATCTTTATATCGGCCACATGGCGTCTTATGTCATTAATTAGTGCCCTAATTGATGCTTATAGCTCTCTAAAGTGATCTAAACTAACATTGTAATATCCTCAAAGTCCATAGACTTGGTTGGCAAACGATTTACATCAGAAGTGCTCTAAAAAGAACATGCTGCAATATGACAAAATCTTCAAAAGACATGCATTGGAGGGGCTAGCGCTCCTACAGACGCTCTAATGGGTTAAGCCCAACTGACAGGAACCAGCAGACAGTCAGGAGAAAAATGTAGCCCAAACTGTAATAAACAGCTAACGGTAACTGTGTTCAAACATTACAACTCAGTGGATGGTTTCCACGTTGCGACATTGTTAGCCCACCCGTGCCTTGTTTTGGTATCCTTGATATACAAACGTTGATAGGTAAGGACAAGAGGTTACATTCCCAAACCTCTCCAGCCATTTCCACTAATTTAGTACCAAACCAGATGGAATCAGAGTCTGAGATCTTAAAAAAACAATGGTTCATTCTTAAACAGACGGCCTGTAATGTAGACCAGTGATTATCTAATAAGTGGGGTCCCAGTACCCCCAGGGGTTGTTGGGGGGGGGGTAGGGTTCCCCCTGGAAAAGTAGTTAATGTAGCATCACGAACATTTCAACAACTTTATCCATTTATACGGTAGCTATTCAAGAATAGCAGATCTACAAACTCACAATGTAATTTTGTGCCACGCTGTGAGGTTGTAGCTGCATCTGTTTTTTAGATTTTTGGGAGAAAAAAATCGAAAATGTTTGGAAACGTTTTAATCCCTTTGAATTACTTTTAACACAAACCATCTCTTCTGGTGGTCCCTGGCACGAAACCCCCCAACCCCCGGCACGGAAAACAGATTCAGCCAACAGCAGAATCTGTACATACGTACTGTTGTTAGTAGGAACAAACAGAAGCAGCCTGGAGAAAGTGGACTACGAAAGGGGAGGACCAAAAAGAGTTTCTGCTTCTACACAAGCCCCCAGGCAAAAATGCAATACTGAATGAGATTCCAGATTTGGATAACTACTGACAAACCAGCTCCCACCAATGCCCCACTTGTATTGAGCCACAGCGTACTCAGACACATCATAACTTGAATCAACCAGATAAGAAGAAAAAGATCACACCCATGTGAAGTGAGGGGCACTCTTATCATCATAAATCTGTTCACATTCAGTGCTCAGCCCACCAAGATGTCCCTCTAATTTTCTTTGTTTGGTTTTGCTGGGAATACGTAGCCTGACACTCAGTTTGCTTCACTTCATTATTCAGACTGAAAGCCCTCCCCACGGCAGAGGTTTCTGGAATGGCCGTTGTCAAAGCGGCAGTCTTCGGCCATTGGTTCTTATCAATCAATCAGAATAGTAGGAAAGCAGATGACATCGTTGTCAATCATGTGGCTATGGCCAGAGCGATAGAGTATAGACAGAGTTACGCAAACTCCGTTCACTTCATGGGGCCAGTCCAATGGCGTCTCTTCTACATAGACTTCTATTGGTTTGTCCCTATTTGAAGGCTTCAAATAGGGACAACCGGAAGTTTACGGAATGCATTGGGGTCTAAGGGCTCGTGCGAGTAAATGAACCACGTGACGGTGCTGTTTTCTGCCCCCTCAATATCTCAACTCTTCTATTAGATGGCTCTGGCTAAACCGGTTGCTAACCAAACAGTCAACAGAGCGCTACTAGCATGTAAACAGAAGCGGTAAAATATGTCGGATGATGATGTTTATAAAACCTGTCGTTTCTGTAAAGAAACTATTTATCATAGGTCGATTTAATAGCCAGATTGATACGGTCGTGAGTCACCGCACTGGGGGCAGCCATGTTTGTTGTTTGACGCTGTCGAGTGACAGGGCTGATGCCTGATGGCCAATCAGCTGCCGCGATCAGAATTTCGATCGAGACCGATACCGCCGCAGACCAGACCTGAATCGCCAGGACTTTTTTTTTAATCAGGGCTAGAGCCAGGCTAGGGAATACGTCCTCACGGTCTCAAATCAAAGCGGTATTCTTTTCGTCTCCTTTTGGACTCTCTTACCGGCAGGTCCACGCTGACGTCCGTGCCGTCCAGCAGGGACACACGGCAGGTGATGACGGAGATGGCGTCGCCGGCAGCGGGGATGTGGGTGGTGGCTCGCTGGGCCTCGCGCAGGCGCGCCTTCTCTGCATGCTTCCTGATGGAGCGCCGTCCCAGCGTCCTGCGCAGGAAACTCAGCATGGTGGAGGAGGAGGCGCTGGAGGAACGAGGGACAAGGGGGAAGGTGGTGGGGGTCGGGTCACGCTACTGTACCTGTGGGAGAGAGAGAAAGCAGGTGTGAAAATACACAGAGTAGGTTTATGTGTGCACAAACATATTCGCATAATAAGCTAGCATATAATGTCCATCTGTCTGTCTGAATGAATGTCTGTACGAAACACTGTCGCTACTCCTCGCTGCCTGCAGCAACGCCTCTCCACACACATTGTTCATTACATTATGGAGGTCTTAACAAAGCCCTTTTTTCAATTAAACATAATAATGTTAATTAAATTTGTTACTGAATTCATTTAACTTCTAATGGGTAGATCGATAATATGATCTATTAAATCACATTACCCACGCTGTACATCATTAGAGTACCACAGACGAAAAACTGTCTAAGTCCAAATTTCATTCTGACCCCTCCACGAAATTATTGTTATTTTTATACATTATGGATCAATAGTGTGGACTTTGTGTTTTTCGTCTGTGGCATTTTGAACAGGTAAGGAGTAAGGACTAGTGTATGTCACTTTGTGCCATGCTATGAGCTTGTAGATCGGTTCGGCGTGTTATCCTTTTAGATATGTTACTGCAAAATGCTGCCGTTCACATGTGAGTGTGACCAATCAATATTGTCCCTCCTGAATAAAAATATCAATGAAAATGTGTGTGTGTGTGTGTGTGTGTGTGTGTGTGTGTGTGTGTGTGTGTGTGTGTGTCCGTGCATGCGTGCGAGACACACGCATGGAGAGGGTGCCAATGGTGGAGTAAATTAATAACTGCTGTCTACAAACTAGCAAGATGATGTGTGAATGTATAGGAGATTCATTTATGTGTTCGAAAATAACTGTAGTATTAGCAAGCAAGTGCAACAAGTTTAACTCGAACATCTACAGTCAACCTCACCTCACACTATTTATTTTAAATTGTTTATTTTTTAATTTTGGGTGAAATTAAACTTAAAACAAAATAAGCAAAGCAAAGAAAGGTTCCAATGTTGGGGAAAATAAACTGTTATTATAACTTTATAGTACCATTATTACGCCTCACTAACATGTTCACCTAGCTTATGTACCCTCCTGTCTTCATTACAATGTATCTAGCATTCCATCCATTCTTGTGTAATACTACAGTCTAGGGGGCTGTTAGCAAGCTACAAACGCTGCCATATGTTGGATTTATAGGCTGTTAATACAACGCTTTAGATGTATACTGCTTCGTGAACAATAGCCAATAACGTTTACAACCCGTATGAAACTTAGCTTTTAGTATATAGGATAAGGGGGTGGAGAATTAAAACGTATGTAATATACCGTAGACGTTGTTAAGTTGTTACAGAATAGAACTGGATGGTTGAGCAGCAGCAGCGCAGTAAAAAGCAACAGCTTAGTTAATAAGTATGAATGCGCACGTTATGCTGCACCTGCACGGGAACGTTTCCTAGTACTACTATTAGAGGTACATTATATGTAGGGTTGTCGTTTGTGTGTCGTGTATTGAATTGACCGTTCAACGTTTTTATTCATGGTTTTCGACTATTGTTTGGACCCAATGTTTTATACAATTGTGTCTTTAAAGTGTGATCAAACAAATGCTCCCTTTAGCTTGGAGGCTAGCAGCAGCTTCTGTGATGCTGATGGGGAGCAATGTTGCCATAGGCTTTTTGTGAGAGAAACAAGCAACCGGTTCGAGGAAAACAAGCCCCAAAAAGTGACTACTAGATTTCATGAGTGATGAGACCTTTCAAACTTACGTCATCGGCGATTTGAAAATAGCAGATCTGCTATAAAAATAAAACTATTGAAAATAATATGAAATAATTTTTAAACATTTTCCCTGTGCATGTATCCAAATAATCAACTAAACTACACATTAGGAAACAAGCCCAAAAAAGCAACTACACTTTAGAAAACAAGCCCAAAAAAGCAACTACACTTCAGAAACAAGGCCAAAAAAAGCAACTACCAATATTTACTGTAAGCTACACAGAAGAATAATGCCAAAAGGTCGCTTATAATAAACAGACCTGGCAACACTGCTCAGGGAACAACACTTGCTGCTCCGACCGACCGACACTTGTAGATCCACAGTAAACTCCTTATACAAAGATAAACATACCTACAAGAGACTGGCAGGGATTCACAGGGAGATTACGTCCGATTTCATCGTCCAGGTTTTTAGTAAACTATTTGGTTTTGGTTCATAGTTCCATGGTGAATTAATTCGTTGTGTTTCCTTCTCTGTCTACGGGATAATTTTCACCTCAACTCCCAACAAAAAACTGGGAGGCAAGATGATTCCCCCCTCCGGAAGTGACGTCAGTATAAATCCCTAGGAAAACTTCATCAGTATTTTTTAAAGGCCTGTGTAACGTAACTTTATTGCTCACACATTACTTCTAAACGCACATTCTACAATAAAAACATAAATAAATGTAATCATAATAATAAAGTTGAAACCACACATTGTGTGTGTGTGTGTGTGTGTGTGTGTGTGTGTGTGTGTGTGTGTGTGTGTGTGCGTGTGTGCGTGTGTGTGTGTGTGTGTGTGTGTGTGCGTGTGTGTGTGTGTGTGTGTGTGCGTGTGCGTGTGCGTGTATGTGTACGTCTAAAATGTAACCTTTTTATTATTATTATCTAAACTAAACAATAGTTTTCACCTTCATTTTACAACAGCACCACCCTCTGGGTAGTTTGGGAACAGCGCTGTCTTGTTACCATTTCACCCATGGGCAGGTGCATGCATGAGATATTTCTGATAAACTTGGAAATAACCAAAAGTGACAAAGACCAAACACAAAACGCCCTTTGACACAGTTATAGCTGTGTGTGTGTGTGTGTGTGTGTGTGTGTGTCTACTGTATATTTTATGGGCAAAATCTTAAAGCGGAGCTTTCTCCAGAGCACACCCTTACAAATATTATCCAATATACTAGGCATATTTGACTGATCATCAACTGTATAAATATGAATTATTTATACAGGGATTGTGATAAACCAATGATAGGCTATACTATATGTGTTATAATACTGTTGTATATGTTTTTCATTATTAAAAAACCTTCAATTTGCCCAATGTTTGGAAGCATTCCCTCTGGTATTATCCAATGTGTTGTGTTTAGGCAGCTGTATACAATGTTAATTATCGCTGAAGTCAGAGGAAACTTTAGAGTAAATGTTCAAATGTATTAGGCTTGCAAAAGAAAGACAGGGTACCAGTAGATCTTTTGGACAGCATGTTAAACTAGAAGTGTTGCCTGCAGCTCTAAGTTTAATTTAACCACAAGAAGAAATACAACCCAGACATTTTAGAAACTGATATACTAGATTAACAGCCCATCAAGGTAACTTTCAAAAATATGTTTTATCATACATATTTACACCCGTTAAATAATTTGTTGGAGCCCTATATGCTATATCTAGGCCTACAAATAATAATCTATACATAGATTATATATCTATGTTACTATTAATGGACAATTACAAACTAGATAGCAGTACAAACTCATGTGTCCTGGTGCGATGTTGAGAGCTTGTACATGACCTATTGTCACTATTTATGTACGCCACCATTGTACCCTGAAGTATAATCCAGTGTTAAAGGACCACTTTTCAACCTATAGCTTCATTTAATTGGTCCTCACTAATGTTCATGATAAAATCCAACAATTATTTTCTACTCTGTGGCCTGTGCCTCATAGGAGGGCTGTGGGCAGTTAAAAAAAACGTCCACCAGTGCCATTGTTAGGCAGATTATATATATATATATTTTTAGATTTAGATTTGTATTCGTAAGAATGAGGACTTCCATTATCACATTGCAACTTTTCAGGAATGGGTGGATGGGTTTCTGAACTGCCCAGTGCCACAGCCCGCCTATGAGAGTAGTAGAAAACAATGGTGGCATTTAATCATGAACATCAGTGAGGACCAATTATACAAAGATAGGTTGAAAAGGGTTATAAAGACCAATATTAGATATAAATTAAAAAAAATATATTCTAATTATTACATTGAGTTGATATTGAAGAAAAAATAAAATGCTCGTTTATTCAATTAACCTACATGAGCAAAGGTTAATAGAAGCACTTTTGAGACACATTACATTTATAAAAGGTGATATTCTTGTTTGAATAATTTCCATGTTTTCTCACAAGCCAAACATGATTTTTGCACGCTACTGGTTAATTTGGCACAGCAAAGCTTGGTTTGTGGTTTCATTCTGCCATAACAGTGCATACAGTCTAGTAATTCCTCCAAAATGATTAATGTTTCTGTGATTTGCCTTTGGATCCACAGTGTGGCATCAAGCTAGTATCAAGCTAATGTCGGTCTCCTCACTGTACATCACTCCATTGCCAGACCTCACTTTTACAGTATGGCAAAGCAAGGTGATCTGAAGCCACATCTTCATGCTTTGACAGACAAGCTTTAATTGGTCACAATCAAGCTTATAGACATGTCCAAAGCATTGTAAAACCATGATACCAGAAGAACAAGCAACTGAAGACAAAGGGTTTTTTTTATGACAAAGGTAGAGGAGATTAACCAACCAAGGGCATATACGGTAAAACATTTCTCATTATTTTTGTTTCAATATATATACACTTGCTGTTATGGATTAAGGTTCAAATAAAACACACATTTTCTCAAAATAGCATTTTTGAAATACACACCATTCGTGTCACATAGAAAAAATGACAAACCAAAATATAACAAAATGAAAAACGAAATGTTTCAACTCACAAATGATTTTCCCTTTTATTTTAAAGTTTTTTTTCATATACAACATTGTATTTACATGGTCTAGTATTATTTACACAAAATAACAAGTGGCACTGTGTAGTTAGGAGTTATTTTCTTGTTTTTCTCATTCCCTACGGGTGTCTTTAAAATCAAAATAAAAACGATAAATTAAAAAAAGAATGACTTTTTGTTTGTTTGTTTCTCAGTAGCGCTATCTGCCACACAGTCTTCTGCAAAGTGCTGTCCTTTTCCCAACCCAGTTAGAACGGTTTCATCTTTACAAAAATACAAACTTGGCTAACCCTTCCCTCCTCCGTTACAGGTCATCTCCAAACCACCGCTGATCAGCACCCTAAACAGAGACCAAGCAAGGGTCTTCAATGTGTTCCAGGCCAAGGACCCCCTAGATGAGAGAGATGAAGCAAGGACCCCCACTACATATTGTATAAAATGTAAACGATTACATTTTTTTCATAGAAAGCTTCATAGACTTGTTTGACAGCACTATCATCAGTTGTGTAAATGAATGTTTGTTTACACATAATATTTTCTAATATGTTGGACTCATGTTAATGTCTAGCCTATTTTTAGAAATTCATTCATAAACCCTCAATACCGTGGCGCTGCACTTGGGTCGATCTGCTCTTTTCTGCCCTCTACACCAAATCTCTTAGCAGAAAATAGCTAATCTATAATCTCACAATGTGCATTGTGAGATTGTAGATCTGCTATTCTGTGAATATTCCCTCCAGAATAGGGATAAAAAGGGTTCAAATGGTTATGTAAAAAAAAGAAATATCCTATCACACAAACATTTGGCAGCCCCTCTGTAGTAACTCTGAGGAGCCCCTATGGCAGTCATGGTTCCCAAGCATTTTAGCTCAAGACCAAAAAAAAAGAAGAAATTAGATGTTTGCCCGGACTCAAAATAGTGAAAATAGCAGATCTACAAGCTCACAATGCGGCACAAAGTGGCACGTTGTGAGCTTGTAGATCAAAACAGACTGGAAGTGTCTGTGGTGTCTTTGGACTTGATTGTGTTTTAGCATTTTGTTTGTTTTGTTTTCATCAGCTAGATGCAATGGGCCTCATTCACAAACTCAACATCTACTATAGGTTTAACTATAGTCTTGATCTGAGTTAAATACAAATGTCAGATTCATGAAACTTGCAAAACCTTGATGTGTGTATCGAATGATGAAGCCCACGTATTTGTACATTTAATGTGTGGCCATGTGTGAAGCATTTGCATAGTTCACAATTATCCCATTAAAACCGGGAAGAAAGCATCCGTCTTATTTTAGATTTTAACGTTGGCTATTCAAAAATCGCAGATGTACAAGCTCACAGCGCGCCACTTCATGCCGCACCGCAAGCTTGTACATCTGCGATTTTTGAGTCCAAGTGTTAATGGGTCCCTCTCAAAAATCTGGAAAAAAAATAATAATCTGAGTGAGAAATACTGATTTAGAAGGCATTTGCAGAATTAGTTTAGGGTTGTGTGCAAGAAGAGGAAAGCCTGGTTACACTCTGTACTAAGACAACAGTTAACTTCCTCACCTCTATGGGGCCAATTACAGTATGCATCCTCTTATTTTAAATATCCGTATTTTCTATGAAAAGTTATCGGTACTTAAAAGTTGTGCCATACCTCACTAACAAAATGTTTCAGTGCCCCCATAGCTTGTCCAAAACAAGACACCCGTTATGATTGATGGTTGTCTGAAGTTTGAACAGGTGTCTTGTTTTGGACCAGCTATGGGGGCACTGAAACATTTTGTTTCTGGGGTTCATTTTCTCCCCCATGGAGATTTCCGAAAATACTTGAATCATGACCATACAACATTTGATTCTGTGTAAAAAAGATATACTGAATTGTATACTAAATATACATAGTATATAATAATATTCAAATGTATCTTGACACGGAGTAAAATGTTTTATAGTCATGATTCACCACAAAAAATCATGAACATCTGGAAAATGAATGGGTTTTGTTTTGTATCTAAAATCGCGAAAATCTGGAAAATTAATGGGGTTCGTTTTGTATGAACAAAACCGCCCAGGAAGAATGACGAAACAAACTCGAAAACGAAACATTTAATCGTGTCAAGATTGGACACGGTTTTGTGAAGGAGGCCCAATGTGTTTTTAATTGTTGACGGAAATCACCCACCCAACCAGAACGTCCAGCTGTTTGATGCAGTGTTAAGTGTAGTAATCTTTCTGCCCATACTGGATCTTCTGTCCTGAAGCCAACAGAGTGAGATCCATCATTTGGGCATGAACAGAAGAAAATAATGGGTGGGCTCGCCTGAGATGACTGATGAAGCCCCAGGGAAAGTATACAACAGAAGACAGCAGTGTGCCAGTGCTCAATGATTCAGCACCTGGAAAAAGGGTGGTATATAGTATAGATTGATTTGTTTCGCAGATGTCTATGTTTCAAAGAAAACCGAGAGCCTCATTTATACGTATATGACAGCAGAAAACAACTTATTTTCAAGTGAAAGATGCAACGCACCATGTCATGTTTTTCCACTTGAAATGTGTCCTCCAGCAACACATAGGACAATGTAGGGGGGAGGGGGGCATCACAATCACTTCAACCATATTTTATACTTTGCGTGCGTGCTTGTACATCTATTTTATTTGAAAAATATCAAAATATATCTGTACCATTTTGACACAAATAGTTTCCTATGGGGGTCCCTGCACAAAAGCACGGCATGTTAACTTTATGGCACTTCTACTCACAACCACTCATTCCACTTACCAGTAACCAACAAGAAGGCTTGAATCGCAGAGCTCACTAATTGTATTAGCAATGACAGAGAGAGAGAGAGCTATGGTTGGGAGGGGCATACAGGTAGACTGTACAGAGACACACACACACGCACACGCACGCACACACACACACACACACACACACACACACACACACACACACACAGTAGAATGCATTGTCAATGAGGTGTGTCGAAGCGGTCTGAGAAGAGCACCTGTAATTATACCAAGCAGCATCTCATTCCCTACCACTATGACTAGCACAGCAGCTTAGCCAATATGGATTGTATGTGAACCCCCCCTCCCCAAAACAAAACAAAACATGATCTCATCTTTACCGTAATCATCTTTAAAAAGGTGAGTTAATCATTAGTCAATCAGCATCAGTACCAAACACATTATCATCTCCATGTGAGAACATTAAAATGGTGATGTACCACTAGAATCAACGAGAAGGAAAGGATTATTGGTTTGATGTTCCGTTTGTGTGGCAGGCCTGGATTCCCTACATTTTTAACCCAGACAGAAGCCCAGACACTGAGAGAACCAGATAACAGCTGGTTATTTCTTTTACAGGAGTTGTTTCAAAGAAAATAACCTCCCCCACCAAATCCCCACCCCACGGCAACCCACTGAATCTCAGAAGACAAATTGCTGCATTTCTGCTGAGTTTAATTGAATGCGTGAAAACAGGCTTACAAAAAGCAGCGATGCTTGATCCTCTCCACCTGTTTCAATAGCAATCAATATGTTTACGTCGAAGAATTTGAAACAGAGGGAGGGACACCTTTCATTTATTTTGCCAGTGACTCATTGACTTGGCCGCACAGGCAGCATGTTCAAAGAATATTCAGTTTGGGTCTGTCAGTTGGGGCGGGTGGGCGAGGGATCGCCTTAAGTTTGGTTCTCCACACTTCAGCAAGGTTGGGGGCAGTTCACTGTCGATACATAATGGTGATTCTCCCTGAAAGTAAAGACTTAGTGAGGAACACCCTTTTGCCAGTGAATTATTTTCATTTCTGAAAAGAATATTTTATCATTAAGCGTGTGAGAATTGCTGGTTTGATTTCTCTTCTGAATTGGGTGGATTGACTCGGAAAGAAAGAACTGAATGGCACTACTGACCCTAGATTTTTTAGCTTTATCGGTCACGATGGTCGCGAGGCGTAGCGAAATGGCTTAAGACTGCAACTCAGCAAGGCTGTGTGTCCACCGGGGGCCTCTATAGCTATTCACAGCAAGGCCCTCTTGTTCTGGCATTCAGTGGAAAGGATATACTGCAGAGTGTTTCACATAGTGTTGACAGCGAATAATGTGTTTTCTTTGTTTCCGTTAGCAATGAGCAGATGCTGAGAGTTCAAAATGCTTCAACACTCTGTCTTTCAAGCAGGGACTTTATTATTTTGTTGGCAACGTGGCACCGCACCACGGGTAGCTGGGCTCTGCTGGCTCAAACTGAGGTGATTGGTAGACAAAAGCCTTGCAGGTTTTAACCAAAGACATAGAAAGGTAGACACCTCTTCCGGCTATGGGGTGTATCTGCAAAAATGAGGGCAAGCTTCCACGTTGGTGCTTCACTTGTCTCGTGTAGCCAGACAACTATTGCGAGAGGCAACAGTCTGGCAATGCAAGACTAGTGCTTCACAGAAGCTTCCACGGCGTCACAGAGCAGACGTTCGGGTATGATGGAGACAGCTTATTTATTTTTGGACCACAACGCTTATATGAAACGATTTTAAGATGACCCCATGTTATTCTCCATGGAGAAATTACTTCCGTGAACCAGGTGATGAGCGAGTGATGTCAGGACTTAGGCGCTCTATGCACACTCTTCTTACTTCCTTCACAGGTGTTGCCAATTATACTAATTAAGGCTCTGTTACATTTAGTGTACTGTGGTTCTCAAAGGTTTTAAATTTCAAGGACCCTCAAAACTCAGAGTGTATTTGTACAGAGTTACAGACGTGTACGGGGCCATTTGGAACACACTCAAGGACACTTTGAGACCCACTGGTATATCAGAGTGTTTCCAGTGAGCCAATAGCAGCACCCTGACTGTTTGACCAGAATGGAACAGAGCCTTCATTAGTATCATCGGTCACACCTGAAGGAAGTAGGGAAGTTCTTCCCAAAATGGCGTGTGTGCATAGAGCCAACAGATGGCTACTTTGTTGTGTGTGTGTGTGTGTGTGTGTGTGTGAGAGTGTGCGCGCTCACAAGCAAAGCACCAGCTTATAGTGAACCCACCTTGCCACAGCATTGAACAGGATGAGACACAAAGTGCTTCCAATTGCCTATTAACTATCTGAGGTCAGAAACAGACAAGAAAGCTGAGAAATAAACTAAAGAATAATAAATTAAACCACTTCTTTCTCTCTTTCTCTCCAATAAAAGCAAAACAAATCAGGAAGTCAAAGAGGAGGAGGAATCACACTACTGTACTAGCTAAGATTTCATCAGGGAAGCGTGAAGCTAGACTCGTACTAACAAACATACAACTTTTTTTCTGTTTTGTTCAGTGGACAGAGTTTGACATCAACTAAAAAAACACAATAAATACTCTTTTTGAGGGAAAACAAAATATAAGGAATATATCTCTTTATGAGCTAGGACATTTAGTAAAAAAAAAAAAAAGAAAAGAAAGAAAAAAAGGCATGTCCGTCTTGCAGACTCGTTCATAAAAGGGGGAGGGCGACCATTTTGAAAAAAGAAAGAAATATTTGTATCCATCCATATCGGCGGCCCTTCCCCTTTATACTTATGGCACTACAGCAATTCCACAACTTTTTATTCTCTCAGTTTTATCTTTTCCTTTAATTCTTACCGTCTGTTCTTTTTCCTTTTTTTTGTTTACCCTGAACACACAATGTCCCCTAACGGTACCTAGTAACACAGCTGGATTTCTGTTTTTTTTTTCTCTCTCTCTCTCTCTCCCCCTTTAATATTAGTTCAAGATATTCACGTTTGTCTGTCTTTTTTTGTTCTGTTTTGTTTGTTTGTTTTTTTGTCAACATAAAGTGCAACAGTGCTTTTGTTCTCTCCTCTGGCCACGCATCCTGGTGACCCCAAATGGTCAAAGGTCAAGGTTTGTCAGGGTCGGGGTTCAAGCTGGTCTCGAGGGTGGCGCTGTGCGCGCTAGCCATGCTGGTGGCGCTGTGTGCGCTAGCTACGCTGGTGGCGCTAGCCACGCTTGTAGCGCTGGTGGCGCTGTGCACGCTAGCAACGCTGGTAGCGCTGTGCACGCTAGCCACGCTGGTAGCGCTGTGCACGCTGGTAGCGCTGTGCGCGCTAGCCACGCTGGTAGTGCTGTGAGCGCTAGCCACGCTGGTGGCGCTAGCCACGCTGGTAGCACTGTGCGTGCTAGCCACGCTGGTAGCGCTGTGCGTGCTAGCCACGCTGGTAGCACTAGCCACGCTGGGTTCCTCCACCTCCTCTAGCTCCTCTTCCTCATCGTCGTCCTCCACCACTTCTCCTACGTCCAGCACCTCTACCTCCTCATCATCATCATCATCCTCATCCTCCTCGTCAACCAAACCTCCTGCTCCGTCCAGTGCATCGCCTCCCCCGCCCGTCTCCTCCGACTCCTTGGCTTCTTTCAGTCGCTCCCTCGGCTGCTCCGCGTTCTCCTCCCGCTCTCTCTGCTGGTAGAGGCCGCCCGCCAGCGCTTTGAACAAGCCCTCTTCGTAAACTTTCAGAATGGCCTCGCACACAAAGCGGTACTGACTCTGAGGGAGAGACGGGAGAAGGAGGGGGTGAAGAGAGAGGGAGAAGGATAGAGGATGGGAAAGAAAGAAAGACCAAATAACAGCAAAGTTAAGCTTAGGACAACGAGTAAGACGCGCAAACGCGGGAAGCGAACGCAGCTCGTACATATTTGGGTTTTGGACGAATAGCTGCTTTGGGGACTCCTTATATGGTGCCCCTTTTGTGCCCATATATGGAGCTGAGTGGACCTGGCCCCTTTTGTGCCCATATATGGAGCTGAGTGATTGCTGATGCAACACACTCCATATTTGGATAGCGGGACAGACACACGGACAGACAGACAGACACACAGACATGATCTGCTAGGTCTCATAGTAAGTGCTCACTGCGTTCGCAATCACTGCGTTCGCAATAATGCATATTTTACATTATATATATTTATATTACGTTGCTGTCGGGCTGAAATCTCATACTGTATCTCCATATTTTAACTTTGTGATTTTTTAATTTAAATTGAAATCCTGGAAAGTAACAGTATTGCACCGATTTATAATCCATTGTGCGAGTTTGTCACTCGCCGTGGAAAAGAGAACAGCCCAATCTAGAGCTTGTGTGTCAGCTATTTTCGGGGCGACCGCCATGCGATGAAATGCTCGGGTGTAATGCAGTGGTTCCAAAAGTGGGGTCCGGGGACCCACAGGGGTCCTTGAGGGAGTTCCAGGGGGTCCCCAGCTAAATGATAGTTTGTAACCAAAATGGACCCTTATGGGTCAGTAACTGATAGTTTGGAACCAAAATGGACCCTTATGGGTCTGTAACTCTGAGAGTGTACAAATGGAACCATTAAATGGGGGTCTGTAGACTAATACGCATGTCAACATGGGGGTCCTTGAAATTGAACGGGTTGAGAATCACTGCTAGAGCCGATCTTCTCTTATGGGGGTCCCTGGCATATCTTTTAAAACGGGGGTCCGTGGGCTAATTAGTGTCCATTTGGGGGTCCTCGACATGAAAAAGTTTGGGAACCACTGGTGTAATGTATACGTACAGGTGTCTGGATCATCATGGCTCTCTGGTCTCTCATGGTCCGGACGATGTCCAGGGGATACACGGGCTGACTGCACTCCATCAGACACAGCGCCGTCTCCATGGTGATCAACACGCCCGTCCGACCGATCCCTGCACTGTCGCAAAAACAGAGACACGCGACACGTCAATTATACAGGCTGGATGGCGCTCGCGTGGCACGGCCACGGTGCCCACCACCACGGAGCTTGTGGGTTCGAATCGTAGTTTGCATGTTCTCCCCGTTTCCCCTGGGGTATAGGTACCCTCACGAAAAACAAAACATGCAGGAATCCTGGTCTCTATACTGACTTCCCCTGGTCAGCCGGGTCGCCTGATGGAGGGGAAAGGAACTGGTTGGAATAACGTGTTCCTTCCACACGTTACATCCTACCAGGGAATCCCCCCCCCCTGTCTGTCTGTCTGTCTGTCTGTCTGTCTGTCTGTCTGTCTGATAGGTGATAAGAAGCCTGCTCACTCCTCATGCATTGAAGGGAGCATGAGCTCAGTTCTCTCCCCAGGCAGGGGCACGCATAACGACAAAATCGGGGAGAAAAAGGGGTAAAGACACAAATGGCTAATCTACATAATAACCAGCAAGACGCCTGGGGGTGAGAAGGAATTTGGTGTCATTGAACACTTGTGTCCTTGAGCGATAGAAACACACTCGAATGCACGCACATATTCCAAATACCTGCCAGGACATGTTTGAGTGCCGTGTCTGAGCACGGGGAGAGTATTGTCGCTGTCTGGCAGAAACCTCTTATCTTCGGGTTTCGTGAATGAACGCCCAACTTGATCATACTACAGCGTCACACACTTCAGAAGTAGCAAATCCACAAGCCCCAAACACGGCGCAAAGCGGCGCGTTTTCGACTCGTCGATCTGCCACTTTTGCAGTTTAAAATGTTGAATCCCGAAAAACCACAGTTTTGGACATGTGAGGTTTCCACCCGATAGTGATGATATAGTACATACAGTACCATCCAAGTTGGCACAGTATATTTTATGTGTGTGTGTGTGTGTGTGTCTATCAGTCCGCCTATATAATTGCATGTGTAAGTCTATTTTTAACGATGTGCATCATTATGAGCACTGTGAGCATGCAATTCCTCTGTGTGTGTGTGTGTGTGTGTGTGTGTGTGTGTGTGTGTGTGTGTGTGTGTGTGTGTGTGTGTGTGCGTAAATTTGTACGAGTATGTGTACTGTCTATGTTCGGTAAGCATACCTGTCCTCCAATTATGAATGTCCGTGCACTGCACACGCGTGTGTTGAGTGAGTGTCAAGTCTGTACACATGGTTGCTGCACCTTGTAATATGCTATATTTTCTGTACGCGACACTGGTGCACAGCGACGGGTACATCATCATTTAGTCCCCCTCTCACCTGCAGTGTACCACCATGGGCTGGTCCCTGCCGGCCCGTTTGATCCGCACCAGTGCCACAAAGTCCAAGAAGTCGGTGGAGTCGTCGGGAACCCCGTGGTCCGGCCAGGCCAGGTACTGGATCTGCGTCAGCTCGCGCTGCTCCTCGCTCTGACCACACAGGATGGGAAACAAAGAGCTCATTAAAGTGCCATGTACCAACATAGAAATGACCCGACACACTCTGAGCAGAGCTTCTATTATTATTATTAGCCCCGAGGCTGGGAACCAAATTTAGGAAGTTGAGAAGCACCCTGTGGGACCCAGGCTCATTAAAATGGACTCATGGGCCGACCATGAAAAAACGGAACCACAAGCCCTTTTTTGTCATACTTGATCATGCTACAGCCATTTTTAAAGACATTAAAAATCCCATAGACATGGCTGCCAAATGACATAATCTTCAAAAGCCATGTATTGGAGGGGCTAGCGCCCCACACACTGCTTCATGTGACTCAGAACCTTGTGCGTTCCTCTAAAAACAAGTTTCTTCTTCTGCATCCCCATGGCAACGCATGTGGCTCCATGGCAACCAACACAGGCAGAGGAGAATGCTAATTGGCTCCTTGTAGAGCCATACGTTTGGAAAGGTCAGGAAGCGCAGGCTTCAGGATAACACAGCCGCGACCGCTGTCATCTTCAATTACAACTGAATGTGGGGCTTGTGTCCCTAAAAAAGATCTATAGTCAACTATACTAGCCACTGTAAGAGCCACAGTGGTTATCCACTATATTGACCACAGTGTCCATCCAATAAATCAGTGGTCCTCAATATTATCGGCCTCCCGAATAATATCGGCCGATATAAGCATACATGTTTTATATCTGAAAATATTGGTATCGCTTTTTTATTATTATTATTAAAAAAAATGTGGGAGGTAGTAGGGCCTTCGTCCTACTCCTCCTGCCCAACACTCCCCTGGAGGGGGCGGGGGGGGGGGGGCGGGAGGAGTAGGACGAAGGCCCTACTCCTGCGCGTACCCCTCTCTCTCTCTCTCTCTCGCCCTCTCTTGCGCATGTGCGTACATTAAAAAAAATTGCCAAGTTGGTATAAAGTGACTTGTGACAAAGGCGTGTAAAAGCCAGGACATCCATCCTCCGAGGGTATATGTCCTCTCCGATTCGCCTCTCTCTTTCTCTCCCTCTCCCTCTCCCTCACTCCGTTTCTCCCTCACTCTGTCTCTCTCTCTCTCGCACTTTAATACAAAATAACGAACACGATATAAAGTAGAAAAGGAAACATGGATATATTAAGAGGAGGTGCAATTGTGTGAATGGAGGCTAATCCATCATCTCTGCAATCTCATTATTTTACGTGAATAATGGAGGCTCATCATCTTTGTGAATGAAGGCTAATCACTTTGATGATGCATACTTATTGTGAATGCATTTATATTTATATCAACTCGTCTCATTATATTTTTTAAGGTGCGCGTGTGCACACAAAGAGAGAGGGATCAGGAGAGAGTGAGGGAGAACTGAAATGAATTAACTTAAAAACTGGCGTAAAAAAGAATAATAAAAAGCGACACATGGCGGCCATGTCTATCAATATCTATCTCTATATAAACTCTTATTCATAAAGCAGTTATAACGGAATGCACGTTATTATTATACATTCTAGAAACAGCCAGCCAATTGGAGACGGTCTGGGCGTGGTTTCCACTCTAGCAGCGCGGCGTGTTCCAACTTCCAACCATTCCAGTGTGATCCCAAATCGTGTGGCACTGGGTCCCATTTTTCGTCTTTGGTATGACCCGGCCAGGGATCGAACCCCAACCTCCCAGTCCCAGGGCGAACACTCGGCCACTAAGCTGGTCATAGAGCGCCGTAGTCTGGTGTAATTTCACATCCTACCCGGTTTACTTTTATTTTCTTCCTTTCTGAATTCCCATAGACTTTATTTTTTTTAATTGCATTAAATAAGAACTGTGTTCCAAAAATTAACAAATGATCCTGGCAGTTTCACTCATATGGATATGAAGAATCAACTGACTGCGAGAAAACGCTAATGTTACTGCCGCTAATGTTACATTTTCGCTAGAAGCAGACTCAAATATGAGTGACCGACTGTTATAAATGATACAGATACACCTCCGCGACAATATATACTACAATGATTATAAGACGATTGTTTGATGATTGACGACCCATTGTTATTCTCGAGAGAAATCATACATCCGAGCGAGTGACATCAGGACCTTTATTCCAGTGTTTCAACGACCGATGAACACAATGAAATGGTCAGGTAAAATGGCATAATCGTGAGAGCCCTATATCAGTGTGTATCAACCTCCTGTTCTATCTCCTCCTGTCCGCCTGCCTTCGTCTCCCTTTCTCCTTTCTCCTCGGCCTCGTGTGTGTGTGTGTGTGTGTGTGAGAGAGAATGAATGACTGGTTGCGGTGGTTGGGTTGTCGTGGCAACCATATCCCAATAATACGTGGCCCGCATGCAGCAGCGAGAGCCCGAAAAAGAACAGCCCACACCAGTCGCCATGGCAACACACCTCCTCTGGGCTGCATGTGCTCTCTCTCTCTCTCTCTCTCTCTCTCATGATGTAATGTTCTTAATGTAGATGGAAGTTTGTGTCTTCAAAACAAATACGCAAGACACATGAGTGTAATAAATGTAGGATACCTGGATGTGTGTGTGTGTGTGTGTGTGCGCGCGGGTGTGCGTGCGGGTGTGCGCGCGTGCGTGCAGGGAGGAGAGAGATGTACCTCTGTGTGCGTGAGGGTCATCTCCCTGACCAGAAAGGCAGAGTTGCCCTCTTCAGTGTGGCACGTTACTGTAAACCCCCCATAGGTGGCGCTGTTGTCTGGGTTTGGCCAGTACTGATGGCACTTCACCTACAGGAAACACACAGGCAACATCATTAGACTGACACCAGACAACATCCTCTCACACTTACCAATGTTTAGCACATAAGGCTATATCTTGCGCCACCCCGGCTTAACCCTTATCCCTAAACTAATTTAGGGATAAGGTGTAGTTTCCTACATTTAGAAACTTCTTAATTCTTTCCCTTTCGGCTTTTCCCTTACCCAACCCTTGTTGCCAAAATCTGGAGATTGCAGCTTGGCGCACCTCGGTGCTTGTGTGTGATATGTGCAGTTAAAGCACCAACCAACAATCTGTCGCAAGGAGTCGCATGGCTAATCATTGCTGTGGTTTGGGCTTTAAGGTGAGTGTCACCAGTGGTGGACAAAAATCTTTTGAAAATAGCCGATCTACAAGCTCACTATGAGTCGCATTTGGCCGTATTTTCAAATTGCCAAAAAGGTATATAGGGCTGAAGTGGGTACTGTATGTTTTCTAATAATATTAGCAATCTCCAATCTTGTAGTGGAATAAAAGTACAAGATTTGGATCTGAGATGTTGTGGAGTAGAAGTAAAAGTATTGGAAATTGGAAATACTCACATAAAGTAACACCCAAAAATTGTACTTTAGTACAGTACTTAAGTAAATATACTTAGTTGCATTATACCACTGAGTGTCACACTACACTACATACCCGTCCCCTCTCCACCTGCGTGGTCAACATGACCACCATAGAGGAGCCCTGCTCCCACGTCATCTGCCAGAAGTCAGGGCACGTCTGGGGCAGAGGACCCTGGCACGCTATGTAGCGGTTTATCAGGCTGGAGGCTGGGATCTCCATCTACAGAGAGAGAGAGAGAGAGAGAGAGAGAGAGAGATAGGAGGACAACAAAGGAAGCTGATTAGAGCTGAAATAAGGGCCAATAAATCGCGATATATACACACACACACACACACACACACACACACACACACACACACAGTCACACACAGTCACACACACACACACACACACACACACACACACACACACACACACACACACACACACACACACACACACACACACACACACACACACACACACACACACACATAGTGTTAGTTAGAAACAGACCGTATCAAATATGGCTGACTGACTATCGTAAACGATGCAGAGACACCTCCCTGACAATTTTAAGATGACCCAATGTTATTCTCCAAAGAGAAAAACATCCACGAACCACTTGGAACCAGGGGATAAGCGACTGACGTCAGGACTTCGGCGCTCTATTGCCTTGTTTTTGAAATGTGCCACACAAATACAACTGCCTTGCCTTACAGGCGTATACTGATGTCAAGAGCTAAAACCCAGGCAAAACATCTCTGCCATTTCAATTATAATATGTTCCATGACCATTTGTTTCAAGAGTTAAATTAACACTGAGGTCTCAGAGAACATTATTGTCATTATTTTTTGTATGAAATGGGGGTTCGTATACTATACTGGCAAATTACAATGAGTGCCATAATAAGGGTCCATTTGGTTCCATTTGTGGACTCTCAGGGCCCTTCTCCACCAAAATAACTTTGGTTCAAGAACTGGTTCCGTTCTAGATTCTTGGAACCTTTCACGGAACCAACAGCAATTTTTTTATTCCAGTTCCGAAACAACTTTTAGGTGCGTGGGTGTGTGTGTGTGTGTGTGCGCGCGCATGGGTGTGTTCATTCAAGTTAATCCGTTTCAGCGTTTTGTTGTGAATCATTAAAGTTTGCACTGAAAGTATTGACACCACTATTGATTCTGTGAGGGTGTGCAGAGAGAGAGAGAGAGAGCGAGAGAGAGAGAGTGGGTGGGAGAAGAGTTGGAGAGGAAGATGAAAGGGGATACTCACATTGATGTAATTTGCATTGATGTAGTCATCTGTGCTTTTCAGAATGACCCGTGTGGCATCATCTAGGAAGAGAGAGAGAGAGAGAGAGAGAGAGAGAGAGAGAGAGAGAGAGAGAGAGAGAGAGAGAGAGAGAGAGCTGTCAGGACAACTATACAGCCATTTCTCTGTGTTAAGGGCTTGAGGCCTATTCATACTCCAGTAGTCATACTCCAGAACACTACAACATTACGTCACTGAGCTGCGATGAAGAGAAAACCACCGCTCTCCCCAGGTTAGGAGATATGAGCACGGTGATGGAATATGAGCAATGCCATCAAAACCACCGTTTTGGTGAAGAGGTGACCACCGAAAAGTTGGCAACTCTACACCTAAAACTGGAGTATGAATAGGCCTTTAGCCTGTGCAGTACAGTGATGAAGTTAGAGTGCAGTAGCATCAATTTCTAGAGCACATTTATACACACAGTTATATTACATTTGGACGACATCGTTATCTGCAATTATGCAGCCGATGCATCCTGATTTTTAACCACTTTCAACCCGCCGTCTCTATTTTTGGCATGTCATTATTATACGAGAATAAAACAAGTTAAAAAAAGTCACTTTGTGACTCGCACTTGTAGATCAACTATTTCAGCTATTTTGTAATTGTTTTTGAAAGAAAAAAAAAATGTGTCAGTGTCTTCTTTGTATATTTAAGTTATTTGACAGATCAACCTGGTGCAATTTTTGATTACGAAGCCTAAAAGGTAAACGGAAATACAAATTCTCGTTCCAATGTTCAATGCAAAAAACACAATTGAATCGCAATTATTTGTGTGACAATTAATCGTCAACTTAAATATGTAATCGTGACAGCCCAAGTTGCAGAGAGCATGCATGAATACTCAAGACTCGGAGCGCAGTGAGACACATACTGTACATTTACCGTAAGTAAAAATCTGGCTTTAAGTGCCCAAAGGGCTTATAAACAAGGACGTTAAAGTAGAAACGTGTGAACATACATGGAGAGATGTCTCGGTAGCGGTTTTTGGAAACGTTCTGAGGTAATTTGGCACACAGCATGGTCATCCCCGGCCTCTTCCTATACAGTTGCTGTGAGGGCAAAAAAACAAACGCACAAAAGCAAATGGATTAAACCTCGATTCATTCTCAAATGCATGACCGTGACCTCAGTGTGTACCATCACGCTTTATAATAGTAAACGAAGAAGTATTTCAAATGGTATAATGTATAAAACAAGTATAAAGCAAGTGATTGAAGTAGACCATAAATGCTCTGACTGGTCGATTCAGTTTCAAAATTCATGAATGAATGAATAAATCCCTAGTATTAAAATCTCTATTACAATACTGTAATTTGACCCCCCTCTCCTCTCTCTCGGTTGATTCTATAAAATAAGTCTTCACAAATTCAAACTGCAGTTTGAATCAGTCAAACAAAGAGATTAACTGAAACCGACACTGGAATGTTTAAGCAACATGAGAGGGAGTCGTCTTAACCCGCCAACACCAATGATGTCTCTGTTTGAAAGGACAAGCGAGCGTGCACATGTATTATGAGAATGCATGTGCGTACAGTCACTCAGTCCCCCAGCATCCGCATTGGGGGTGGAAAGCACTCTCTGAAAACATTGTGATGCGTTGTTTGTGAGCTCGTCGATCGGCTATTTTCAGCTAAAGCATGTCCCACAATAGCCGAAAAGAGAAAAGACGCTAGCATAGAGCCCTGAGGGACTCCGCTCAACCATATTATGGGGTTTAAGTGGTTAAGCTCAGATATTCCAATGAGCAAAGTGAAAGGAGTATGTCTGAGAATGCATGCAGTGTCCTAGAAAATCGCCTTTCCTCTATGACAGGGACGCTCAACCCGTGGGTCGCGACCCCTCGGGAGGGGGGGGGGGTCGCCAAATAATTTTGGGGGGTCCCCAAATTATTTTGCAACTGAATGGCTGGAAAATGGAAATGAAGAGTTTACATAGTACACATAGTATATGCATACACTTTCCTTAATGATTAGATCTGGTTTCAGTTAATTTATGATGTATTTTCTCTATTATTAAGGTTATTTTTGCAGTCAGCTTGTATTGGGGGTGGGGAAGGGGGCTCTATGAGAACATGTCTAATTCAACACTAAAAGCTGCTAACTCGCAGTCTCACGCACACACGCACGCAGGCACACACGCAAGGGAAAAAGTCCTCACATGTTTTTACTTAAGTAAAGGTCTGGAATTTACTTAATAATGTCC